>NC_142651.1:84128437-84284375 GCF_055504915.1 Nelumbo nucifera
CTGGTTTAATTGTCTTGTCTGGTGTGAGTCTGACAACACCGATTGCAAGTTCCTGCTGTTGACCAATTTCTGATTGAGACACCATAGTTTGTGTAACTTTACCATTTTTCTTATTATGATATACCATCTCTTATGTGCAGCTACTCTGGACATAATTCTTAATTGGAAAGCTTGGGGAAGTTTGAAGTTTACCCAAATTGCTCGGTACCTTCTGAAATTTATAGTTGCAGCTGTCTGGGTAGTAGTGCTGCCAATAGGCTATTCTAGCTCTGTGCAAAATCCCACAGGACTAGTAAGATTTTTCAGTGATTGGGTTGGTAATTGGCAAAACCAGTCATTTTATAACTATGCTATTGTGATATATGCCATTCCCAATATATTGGCTGCACTACTGTTCATGTTTCCATTTTTACGGAGATCCATGGAGCGTTCAAGTTCGCGGATTATTGCTTTTCTTATGTGGTGGGCCCAGGCAAGGCATCTCTTCCATCATCTCTTCTTCATTTTCTAGTTGCCTATACTTTTCATTAGTTGGTATCATTGCTTATTTAAACTTAAATTGTTTTACAGCCAAAACTGTATGTGGGAAGAGGCATGCATGAGGACGTATTCTCACTTCTCCGGTAAGTAATTGCACTGCACTAATTTCCAGGTTGTTCAGTTATTCATGTTTCTCTAACAAGATAACATTTTGTATGGTCAGATATACTCTATTCTGGATCCTTCTTCTAATCAGCAAGTTAGCATTCAGCTATTATGTTGAGGTGACTTTGTTCTCCTTTAAAATCTGTGCCATTACTAGAAAAAGGAAAAGATTTATATACTATATTGTTTTGTTTATCGACAAGACAACAATGTAAAGTTGCATGCATCAACAAAATGAAACGCTAAGATTTGCATCTAGAAGAAGATAAAACATCCTCTAACATCAACAGTCTGTTCAAAAGCTTAGATAAGGTATAAATGCCAATAGTCTCTTCAGACCATCCATGGTTACATTATTGTATCTTTGACTCTTTTCTTAATAAAGTGATACAAACTTGGAAGCAAAGAAAGAAGCTACTAGAACAAATCAGGAATGTTCTTTATGGACTGTTTGGGAGGAGAGAAATGCTAGAATCTTCAATGATAATGAGAGGGATGAGGCTGCTGTTTGGGATTGTATAATTAACAAGGCTATAAATTGGGCCAAAGCCTCGGACTTGTTATCACACTTCTCCTTTGATGACATTTGGAGGAATTGGGAACTTGTTGCAAAATGCTCTACTGTCAAGGACAAGCTTGTGGTAGATTGGAGGCCCCCTGAAGAAGGCTTTATCAAGCTAAATTTTGATGGCTGGTCTAGGTAATCCTAGGTCCTCTGGTATTGGAGGAGTGTTCAGAAATGCAGAAGGTTAGGTTATTGAACTATTATCTGGTCCCATTGGAGTGGGGGATGTTGTCAATGCAGAAATGCGAGCAATCTTACAGGGAGGAAAGATTGCTAGAGAGCTGAGCTATGAGAGATTGCTAGTTAAAGATGACTCTAAATTGGTAATTGGGTGGCTGAAGGAACTGTAGACAGTGGCTTGGTCCTATAGGGGGGCTTTGTGAAGATTCAAGTGGGAAGTGGCTAACCACAAATGTGATAATTAGTTTTCAATGGGAAAGGAGATCGACAAATGGGTTGGCAAATTTTTTTGCTAAGCAAGGGGTGCATAAGAATTAGTTATTTTGGGCTCAATTGTAAATTTGTTTTTTTGCCTTTGAGGCTGCATCCCAAACCTCTTTGTGGAAGCCATTATTGCGTATAGTAGAAAAGTTTGGAAGATCTGTTCTGATATAAAACCTGTTAAAGAAAGAAGAAAAGAAAGAGAAGGTTTATGCAGAGAAGAAAAGAGGAGAGAGATTGAAGAGAATGAGAGAAGCCAAAAATAGGTCTGGCTGCCCCTTTCATTAGCTTATATACTCACAAATAAAAACAGAGTACAAAGACAAGTATGCCCTTAGTAAGTCGGCTACTTGTAAGATCTAAATAAACACTCTTAACTTAAGCATAAACTAGTGGGCCTTGGGCCCAATAATTCCCTAACCATGCTATGTAAATAAAACAAGTGATATCAGCCCAAAACTCAAAACTCTCCCTCAAGTTGGGAATAGATGTCATACATTCCCAACTTGCGTAGATCATGCTCCAGCTTCTTTCTTGCAACACCTTTTGTAAGAACATCAACAAGCTGCAAGTCAGATGCAATATATGGTAAGCAAATTTCTCTAGATGTCATCCTTTCCCTTATAAAGTGTCTATCTACTTCTATATGCTTCATCCTATCATGCTAAACTGGGTTGTGGGTAGTGTTAATTGCTGCTTGATTGTCATAGTATAGCATCATAGGTTCTTCGGCGTCAACTCCAATCTCCCCTAACAAGGAATGGACCCAGAGGAGCTCTGAAACACCATGTGCCATGGCTTTGTATTCAACTTCTACACTTGACCTTGCCACAACTGTTTGTTTCTTACTCTTCCACAAAACTAGATTACCTCCAACAAAAGTGCAAACTCTTGATGCTGATATCCTATCATCTAAACACCCTGCCCAATTAGTATCTGTGTAAGCCTTTAACTTCAACTATCCATGGTCAACAAACAATATGCCTCTACCTAGGTGTCCCTTCAAATAGGAAAGTATCTTGTCAATCACCTCCCAATGTTGAACTCGTGGGGCATGCATGTATTGACTCACCACACTTACTACATAAGAGATGTTTGGTTGTGTCATACTTAAGTATAGCAACTGGCCCACTAATCTCTGATACCTTCCAACATCTTTCACTAGTTCACCTTCTGAAGCATTTATTCTGTGGTTCTGATCAATAGGTGTATCAATTGTCCTTGCCCCAAGTTTTCTCGTCTCTTATAGTAGATCCAAAACATACTTCCTCTGTGAGATGAAGATCCCATGCTTGGACCTTGTCACCTTAATGCTAAGAAAGTACTTCAGCTCCCCAAGATCCTTAATCTCAAACTCTTTGTGCAGATTCTTCTTCAAGGTATCAATCTCACTTAAATCATTTCTTGTGACTACAATGTCATTCACATACACTATTAAAACCTTGTCACCTCAATGCCCAGAAAGTACTTCAGCTCCCCAAGATCCTTAGTCTCAAACTCTTTGTGCAAATTCTTCTTCAAGGTTTCAATTTCACTTAGATCATTTCCTGTGACTACAATGTCATTCACATATACTAATAAAATTGGCACCAGTGACCCCCTCCTATTCACAAAAAGAGTATGATCAGATTGAGTTTGAGTATAGCCAAATACAACCAATGCACTTCTGAACTTGTCAAACCAAGCTTTGGGTGATTGCTTTAAACCATATAGAGACTTCTTCAATCTACATACCTTTCCTTTATCCACAATTCCACATCATTGTAAAAGCCAACTGGAAGGTCCATGTACACCTCCTCTTACAAGTCCCCATGAAGAAAAGCATTCTTCACATCAAGTTGGAAGAGTGGCCACTGGTGCAAAAGTCTCAAAGTAATCTATGCCATAAGTCTGAGTGTACCCTTTTGTATCCAACCTCGTCTTGTACCTTTCTATACTTCCATTAGCCTTGTACTTCATTGTATAAACCCATTTACATCCAATTATCTCCTTGCCATGAGGTAAATCCATAATCTCCCATGTTTGATTTTTAATCAATGCTTTCATTTCCTCCTACACAACTGTCTTTTACTTAGGTTTGGAGAAAGCCTCACTAACACTCTTGGGTATAGACACAGAATTGAGGGAGCAAAGGAAGACCCGATATGAAGGGGATAATCCATTGTAGGAAAGATGGTGTGAAATGCAATGAGCAATACACTTCCTCTTCCCTTTTTGGAGTGCAATAGGGAGGTCTAGGTCATCTGCAATGGTGTTAGGTGTATGGATAGTAGTATCAATAGGAACTAAACCATTAGAGGAAACAAGAAGCATATCTGGGTCTATGTCAGTTGAACCAGGAATCTCTGATGAGCTGATAGGGAATGATGTGGGTTCCTCTGCTGTGAAATCAACCTCCCTGTGCTATCGTAGGTGTTGTCGAGTAAAACACTGAGAGGCAGGACACAATGGAGGTGGCAAAGTGGGTTGTGTAGGTGGGTCAGACACTAGAGTGGACAAATGAGCTGGAACAAGAAGTGGTATAGATTGCTCACTTCCTTCCCCAAAACACTCCCCCTAAGAAGAACCCCTCGAGAGAAAAGGTGTGGACTCAAAAAAAGTGACATCCATAATAACATGCTGACTCCCGGAGACTGGATCATAACAATAATACCCTTCTGGTTTCCTGCATACCCAAGGAAGACAAACTTCTTCGCCTTAGGGTCCAGCTTTAAGCGGTGAGGACCAAGAACATGGACAAAGTGTACACATCCAAAAACCTTTAGAGGAATATGGAACATCTCCCCCTTAGGAAAAAGAAAACTAAATGGAGTGCTATATCCAAGAACACGAAAAGGCACCCGATTAATTAAGAAAACTGCTGTAAGAACGGAGTGCTACATCATGCTTCTTGCAACTTCCACAATATGTTTGTTCTTCCTTTTTGCTACACCATTCTGTTGTGGAGTGTATGTACAATTGCTTTGATGGACTACTCCATGCAGCAATAGGTATGATGTCAGTTTTTTTTTTTCAAAGTATTCCCTGTCATTATCTGATATAAACACTTACACTCGTACCCCAAATTGCGTCAACACCATCTAATGGAACTGTTGAACCAAAGACGGTACCTCATCACGGGATCTCATCAAATATACCCAAGAGTGTCGAGAATAATCATCCACATCAAAAACAGAAGAACATCTTTTATTGCTTGCTTTAAAGGAATGTCTACAATGCTTTCCAAGTTGGCAACCTTCACACTCCAAGCTAGACAAGCTGACAGACTAAAACAATTTTGGAAACAAAAAAACGCAAAGAAGCAAAAGACAAATGCCCTAACCGATTATGCCAAAAAATTAAAAAATTTAAGCACAATTGGATGGGGTCAAAGTATCACAAGTGGTGCAGTGAATAATAGGATGTTTAGTACAAGAACAAACATTTTTATGGATTGCATTTGGCAAGTCAAATTCATTTTGATCACCTTGTTGAAGAGGACTATGTGTAGGATTTACCTTGTGAGTGTTAGACAATGTAGCACAAATTGCCTTTAGTATTTCCACACCTACATGTGGAGGCTGAATCCTTTGATGGTGAGAGTAAACATAAGGTTATTGAGGGATAGTGGGAGTAGGAATCATGGAAGGAATAGGTAATGGGAACTGAACCTGAACTTTTGAGACATGGGGTCATAGCACTTGTACCCCTTTTAAGCAAAGGGATACCCAAGAAATAGGAAGAAAAAAGGGTGGGCTTACCACTTATATGGTTGGATGCCGCTGAATCATTGAAGCCTTGAAAGGAATAGTAAAAGACATGTAGAGCATTGACCTGTTTACTTGAGCCTTCAACATAAGATGTAGAAAGTGTCAAGGCGGGCTTTTCCAAGTGTTGTAGAACCCTACCAAATTGTTCCAATTGATCATGTATGCTACATAGTAGACCCTGCTTTGATCTAGATCTAGTAGAATTACTTTGGGTAGCAATGGTAGAAGCTGATGAAGCAGGATCGGACTTACTATCAAGAGAGGTTGAGATAGTAACAACATGGGCTGCACTGAACTTCTTTTCTGTTTACCCTTTTCATTCAATCAGGCAGAAAATACAATGATTTAGTGACAAGAGGTCACCCCAACTCTTACAAAAGAGAAGCAAAAAATTACAACTAGACTTGTTGGTGTAGTGCGATCTGGCGACTCTCATGTGTCTGATGACTCGGATGCTGATTCGGATGCTTGCCTTGTTGGTGGCCGAGCTAAGGATGGCCGAGCTGAACTGTTATGCAAGAGAGGTAAAGCTAGAGTGCCCAGGTTGTTTTTACCCAGGGGGGGCACTCCGATGCTTAAGTCAACAAGTTGTGTTGAGAGTTCTTAAGAGATAAGAGAATGCCAGAGCTTGATTGTGCGTACCTTCTCAGGTGAAATGGGTGCTTTATATAGACATGAGTGACCTAAGACCTCTTGCAACGGGTCTTAGGTTCTCGGGGAGCCATTTCTGTTAACTTGGGAGAGTAATTATGTCGGTTACATAATTCGCGCAGGGGTTGTGGTCCGTTCGATTAACTCCGATGCGTGCGATGCGGTAGGCCGGCCTAACGGTTGACTCGTTAGTACTCCGGAGATCTTGGACTAGCAACGGATCTATGTGACAAGTCAACGAGCTTGCCTTGCAGATCGCCAATAGTACTTCTCGTAGCTCATCCGGTAGGTCGCTTACTCGCTGGGAGACCTATCAGCCTGGCTTGGCCAAGGTATTTGAGGTTGGCCTAGGTGAGGTGCTACAAACCGACTTGCCGAGGTGATCCGGTTGCTCAGTGCTGAGGTGTCACTTGAAAGCCACGTGTCGATATGTAATTCGGAGGACCAAATTATCCCTCATCACTTATAGATTCAAAGTATTTCAGAAGTCATCTCCAAAGTTTGTTTTGCTTAAACCTTCGAATTCTGGCAGAACTAAGGGCCACCCTACAATCCTTGAACTGATGACAGCCCCTAACTCTCTATTGCTTCTTGATTTGCCTTCTTATTTCTTTCTTTCTAGGTTTCCCAGCATACAGTAAACAGAACACAGCTCCAAATGATTTTTGTTCTGATGCTTCCATTCACCCTTGGCCAGCAGCCAAATATCTCCATGCAGTCACTAGGACCCCATCCATCCATGTTGAACAGCTTGAAAAAAATAGGCCCAAATACTCCTAATGAAACTGTAGAGCACTAGAAGGTGAAGAATAAGCTCCTCTTCAGAGTTCAGACAAACAACGTGGGCATCTACTCGGAAACTGATGACCTTTCTTTTTCAGATTGTCTTGAGTCTGGATACTTCCCATTGAAATGAGCCAAGCAAAAGCCTCCACCCTTGGGGGAACTGGCTTCCCCCAAACCCCTTTAATTGAATCAGACTCTGCCTGATTTCTGGACAAAGCATTGTATAGGGACTTGACGGAAAATCTTCCACTTCTATTTTCTTTCCACCATCTAGCATCTGGAAGTGAAGGATTTACTTCCACCTCTTGAAGCTTCGCTAACAGCCCCACACATTCCTCTATTTGCCTTATCCTTATCATTTTTCTCAATTCCTTCCTATTGGAGTTGTGAAGATATATCTTGATGTATATTATTAGTATAGTCCTTGTTATACAGTATTATTATTTTATTTGCTCTTTTTATCTTTCAGTCCTATAGGGGCATTCTTGTAACTGTACATATCTTTTGATATAAAAGGGGCTCTTTGGGATGGGGGTTGACTATTCTTGACACCCCTGAATCTGCTCTCTCTTGTTCTCAGTTCTGCTCACATGGTATCAGAGCAGGTCATTTGTATCAGCATGGGAGTTTTGGTTTCTACACAAGATTGAAGAGTGTTTTTCAAGGCTTCCATCAATACTGTTCGGATTCTGATCTGGATTTACTTAATATTTGTAGTAATTTCCACAATTACTATTTATAGTAAACCATGGGTTGCTATTTTTAGTAATTCTGATTTCTTATATTAGTAGTTTGTGTGAAAAGAGAGCATTTCATAAATCTGTGGGAGGGGATTCTTTTTGTTGATTTTGTAAAGTAGTAAATGGTGGACACTCCATAAACAGTATACTATACCTTTTCTCTGCTATGGCCTACATGGCCTGATCACTTCTTGTGAATTTCTCTCTCCTTTTGGGTAATATAATACACTCTATCATTCAAAAAAGAAAAAAAACATTAGTAGTTTGCATGTTATGGTCATTCTTTTGTTGAGTCCACAATTGAGCAGTTTCCTAATTTTAGGAATGGCCTTTTTTTTATAATTTGGTAGAATTGGTAAGTTGATAAAAATTTGTTGTGTATGAGTCCACAGATTTGATATCTTTGATTTTAGTGGTTTTGCATTAGGATTATTATGAGACAGAAGCAAGCTTGTTTGTATATAACATACTCTGGCATCTTTTAGAGAAACACTAATATATCAATTCTCTTTTTTTTTTTGATTTAAAATTTGCAAATGTCTGTTTCTCTCAATAGCATATTGCTATTGTGTGGTTTTTCTACTATTTTGTGTTTCAATTCCTCAGATTTGATTACTAATTGCTGTTTCTAAATATCTATTGCCATTGTAAAGTCTGTTTAAACTGTTATCAGTAAAATCAAACAAGTAAAAATCCTTCTTTATTGCACTTTATGGAAAACCATTTGCTATGTTCCCAATGTCAACTTTGAGCATCATGGAGTTTCTCTCTTTAAAGATATTTTCAACCAATGGATTGGAATGTGTACAAGTCCTGATTGAAACCTTCTGTAAATAGATATTCCCTTTAGTTGAACCAACAAAGCTGATCATGGAGATAGGAGTGAGTAGTTATACCTGGCATGAGTTCTTTCCCAATGGTAAGATTTCATTTACCCTGATAATAGTTTGTTGGGTTTTTAGTCTGAAAATTTTGCCTATACTGAGATATCAAAACTGATGCAGTAAAGCATAATATTGGTGTTGTCATTTCCATATGGGCACCTGTTGTTTTGGTAAGCAACTGAGAAGATATGATATTCAAATTGCCTTTGCACTATGTTTTTTTTAGATTCCTATGTGATGTTGTTTGCGTATAGGTGTATTTCATGGATGCACAGATATGGTATGCTATCTTCTCCACCATATTTGGTGGTATACATGGAGCATTCAGCCACCTGGGGGAGGTTAGTGGCCATTTTGTTCTCATGCCTTGATGAAACATGCCATCTCTGATTACATTTGGTGATCCTTCTAGAACAATCACTATTGTTTCTTGATAAAGAGTTTTCAAGTCTTCTTCTTTGCTTGCTTTTTCTTGGTTTAGATTCTACTATATTTTTCTGTATAGAAATAATGAATAGGAAGCATTTTACTTTATTTTTCCCCGTTCTGAACTTTAGCTATGCATTTTGGCCACCCTTAGATACGTACACTTGGGATGCTAAGGTCTAGATTTGAATCTGTGCCAATAGCTTTCACCGAACGTCTTGTGCCTTTACCAAAAGATGAAATGAAAAGTGAAAACCAGGTAATAAAATTGCCAGAAGATATTATTACTATCCTGTATTTATATTACATATTGATGCATTTCACAACTCTGGATTTGCTAAGCTCTGAGCTTATATTTAAATATAACAGGGTATCTTCTCTAGAATTCTGGAATGTCTTGTGCCTTCATCAAAAGACAAAATGAAAAATGAAAACCAGGTAATGAAATTACTGGGAGATATTATTATCTTGTATTTTTAATTTTACATATTGATGCATTTCACAACTTGGTAAAACTATGATCTTGGTGAGTATTGTGTATGTGGCAATATGCAGTTTCATTTAAAATCTTTGTTGAGTTGCATTTGCCCAACTTGACAGTGAAACTCAACTTTGAATCTGTGATGGGAAACGGCATTGATTTTTTAGTTGTAAGTTGGGAAAAATATCAGGGTCTGGGTGCATTGCCCAAATCCTTTTTTGCCTCTTTCAAGAAAAAAAAAGGAGATTTGATCAGGTTTGAACTGCAACCTGTTTTTGGTATTAGCCAATCTGAATTATCAAGACTTAACTTGTCATGTCCTGTCAATAATTGCCACTTCTTAATTCAGGCCTTTTTAAATGACAAATCGTTTTTTCCTCTAAAACTGAATCCTCTGAAATAGCAGCATGATGAACGAAAGAACATTGCAAAATTCTCTCAGCTGTGGAATGAATTCATCAATTCTTTGCGACAGGAGGACTTAATCAGTAATAGGTTGAATCTGAATCTTCCTTACATTATTGTCAATATAGGGCTTTAATTTTAAGTTCAGCTCCTTGAGTAGGTTTTTTATTGTCCAGGGAGAAAAGCCTGCTTCTTGTGCCATATGCTTCAGGTTTTGTATCTGTTGTCCAATGGCCACCTTTTCTTCTTGCCAGTAAGGTATGTCTCATGTGTTATTTCTTGTGATCATTTGCCTGATGGATATGTTTTTTTTTTTTTTTTGTGTGTGTGTGTGTCTTGCTTGACTCTTTCATTTAATTTCTGCCTTTACATAGATACCTATTGCATTGAATATGGCAAAAGATTTCAAGGGGAAGGATGATGCAGATCTGTTTAAAAAGATTAAGAATGATGATTACATGCTTTCGGCAGTGATAGAATGTTATGAAACACTAAAGGATATACTACTTGGTCTTATGAATGATGATGCAGAAAAAAAGTAAGGAGTAGAAAATGCTTTTTGTATACCCATCATTTTTCTTCATCTATATTTCTTTGTGTATTAGATGTCATGACATTTTGGCTTTTCTTTCCATCCAGATTGATTCGTGACATATGTGAGCACGTGGATGTTAGCATAAAGAAGAAAATTTTCTTGAACCACTTCCGAATGAGTGGGCTGCCTCTGCTTAATGAAAAGTTGGAAAAATTGCTAAACCTTTTGGTAACATCTTGCTTCAATGCTGCATTTATTTATTTTTATTGCTGACCTGGAGAATAATCCATGCTCATTGGCTATGAGGTTTTCATACTTTGTTAACAGAAAGAAAAAGATATTGAGCTATACCGGACCCAAATCATCAATGTCCTTCAAGATATTATGGAGATCATTGCTGAGGATATTATGGTTAATGGACCCGAGTAAGATTCTTCATAGATGAAAACTTTGTCAGATAAACAGACTGGGACTTGATTAATATATCCTTTTTTTTTTCCTTTTACTAGTATTACTTCAAAATATAATCAACATGGAGGTGACGGTCAAGATGAAATATTGGAGGAGAAATCCGAAAATATAAACCTCAGTGAAAAAATGGAGCAGAAATTTGAAAAAATAAACCTCAGTCGTATGCAAAGTAGAGATTGGATGGAGAAGGTACATATCATGCTCATTGTCATTTGGATCATTACATCTTGTACTCTATATTTCTGTATGATCACTCGTGTTATTCATTTTTTCTTTGTTCTGTTTGTGTTTCTTTTATTATTTGTGCAGGTTGTTAGGCTTCATTTGCTTTTGACTGTAAAGGAATCAGCAATAAATGTTCCCACGAATTTGGAAGCTCGACGCCGAATAACTTTCTTTACCAATTCCTTATTTATGAAAATGCCAAGTGCTCCAAAAGTCCGTGAAATGCTTTCTTTCAGGTTAGATCCTCTGTATCAGTTCTATCATTCTATCTTAATCTCAGTTTTTGTTTCCAGTGACTTGTTAATAGCTTGTTGAGATCTGAGTCTTGAAACCTAGGGTTTGTATTGTGACTTCATGGATGTTAGATTCAAACGTACTTTCAAAATCTGTATTTTGTAGGCTCCGTTTGGTTTGTGGGATAGGAAGGGAAAAAAGGAATGGTCTTCCTTCCCATGTTTGGTTTGTGGGGGATGTCATAGGATGGGATGTGAAAAATGTGGGATTGCAATTCTCAATTCTTGGGAAATCGCCACCATCTTGGTGTGGAAGAAAGTGGGAAAGGAGAGGGAAACTTGCTTAACATAAAAAACAACTTCCTTTGTAGTATTTTTAAGAGTTAATATGAGACCCATGAACCATTAATAAATTATCTATTATTTAATAAAATAATTTAATTCAATTAATAAACATATTAATTGATTAATAATTAATAACAAAAATTTAAAATTTATAAGTTAATTAATAATGAGTATTAATAAAATAAAATATGAATTAATACTTAGTAATTAATTATTAATTATTATTTAGGCTGATTTTCTCGCTATTAATCATGTGTTGTCGGATTGAAAATTTTGGATTTTCGTCTGAAATTGAGTGAATATCATGCATTGGAAATCTTGAACAAATTTTGGCACCTTATCTCTAGACCGCATGGGATACACCCATGTGTATCTGGTGTAATAATCAATAAGTGTAATAAAGTTTCGATGGCCAGTATCAGATGGTAAAATAATAGGGCCCCAAACATCAGAGTAAACAATATGGAAAGGAAAATCAGATCTATTATTTCTTGAAGCAAAATGATTTCTACAATGTTTGCTCAACTAACAAGTTTGACATGTGAACTCAAACATTGACATTGACTTGAATAATTCTGGAAACAAAAACTTTAGTGACTCAAAAGATAAATGACCCAAGCTACTATGCCATAAATAAATTTGACTGTTATTTGATTGACTCTTAGACTCAACAACTGCAAGGCTAGCTTTGTTCTCCATCATGTAGACGCCATCCACCATACAACCTTTATCAATCATTTTCCCCGAGGCCAAATCCTATATCACACAAGAAAAAGGAAAAGTTACTGAATAGTTTAACGAATTTGTAATATTACTAACAGAAAACAAGTTTATAGGCATTGGAACATGTAACACATTAAGAAGGGAAGTTCAAAAGGAAGGGAGATGGTTCCTTGACCAACTATGGTAGAAAAAGAGCCATCAGCTAGTCTCACCTTGCCCCTACCAAATAATAGTTGATAGGATTGAAAGCAATATGACTTATCAATCATATGGTACGAGGCTCCAGAATCTATTATCCAGGGGGAGTCTGAGGGTTGAGAGGACAAATGGAAAGCAGTGGCAGAATTACCATTACCTGATGTAGATGCAAAGGAAGTTGAGGGGGTGGAGGGGAATCCAAATGGTCACGAAAAGAATTAATGATATCTTCCTTGGGATCGGTCATGGAGGGGCGTTCCTGGCTCAAGGTAGCAATAGATGGTTGAGACTCCTGAGAGGCTAAGTTTGTTGCATTCAACTTCTTCTGACCTTGCTGTCTTGGTTTCTTATTTTGATATGATTTTTTACTCAGCTCTTGGGCCCACTTTGGCTTCCCATGAAGTTCCCAACATATATCCTAATTATGTCTAGACTTCTGACAATGAGTGCACCATAACTTATCCTTTTCATCAACTTTCTTTCGGAAGTCACTCTTCTTAACGGAATTACCACCTCTTGTAACTACACTCCCTTTAACTGCTAAGGCAATTTGCTCCCTCTCAGAATTATTCATCACATTCCGTTTGCTCTCTTCTGACTATTTTAGGGCATACACTTCTTGCACTGTTGGGAGATCTTTACTTCCCAATATTTGAACCCTAATAGACTCATATGTAGGGTTCAGCCCCAAGAGGAAGGCAAAAACCCATTGCTAGGAAACCAAAGAGTTGTAGGCCTTGGCATCTACATCACATTTCCAGTCTATGTTCTGATAATGGTCTAGTTCTTTCCAAATTGAGGTTAAGTCTGAATGGTAAACAAAGAGACTCCTCTCCCCCTGCTTACAAGTTGAGGATGCAACTTGCAATTGATAAATTCTGGTATAATGCCATTGTTCTGAATAAGTGGATTTAGCATGCTCCCAAATCTCATGAGTTGTTTCTACCCACATGAAGGTCTTCCTTACTTGTGGCAACATAGACAATAACATCCATGACATCACCATAATGTTTTCCTAGTCCCACCTATCATGTTCTACACCCCCAGACTTTGGTTCTTTAACTTTACCATTAATATAACCCACTTTCCCCCTTGCAATTATGCAAAGCTTGATTCCCGTTGACCATTCTAGATAATTGAGACCATCAAAAGGGATCACAGCCATGGGGAAAGTCATGTCAAATCTTCCATTCACTCCATTTTGACTGGAAGACACACCAGACATACCAAAATCCTCAGAAGACATAGTACTTGTTCTTAGTTAAGCCACAGTTCAGTCAAGGTTCTTGTTCTCAGTTCAGCCACAGTTCAATCACAATTCAGTGCTTGTTCTCACACTACCACCCTACTGAACCAGTTCCAGAGACAAAACAAATCAATTCTAGGTTTGAACAGTCCCTGCGAGTAACACTTCACCAGGTTTTGGCCACACGACTACTGCAGTCTTTAACAAATAAGTAGAAAACTGCTGTCATAGTTGTTCCAGATCATTCAGACCTGAACAGCCCACCTTTCTGGGCACAAAATAGGATCACTTGATCCACACAAGCTGAGAAATCACCCTTTCACAACCCACTTAACTGGATACAAAAAGATCATTTGATCCATAGAAATTGAGAGAAAATAGAGAAAAGCACCCTTACAGCATATAATCTCCCTTCCCTAGGTGTTTTCTTGGCCCACGACCAAGAGGGAAAGGGAAGAATTGCACAGGATATCCTTTCAGGTCAACCCAATGTACTCTTCCTTAGGTTTGATCCACAAGAAATAGAGAAAACCAGAAAAATTGAGAAAAATTTTGGGCAAACTGCCTCTAATCCAAAATCTCCCGCTTTGATACCATGTTTTCTTGGTAAAGATCAGTAGAAAGTAAGAACATTTCGAAGAGAGAAGAGAGAGATATTTTGGAGTCAAAAAACTTGATTGGTAGCGCCAACTCTAGAATTTTAACAGTTTTAACAGGTTTTTAAGGAGTCTTTTTTCCTACTTTGTTTGAATCAGTCCAAGTGTCCAATCTAAAGTGTGAAAGTTGTGAGTTAGCAAAACATTGTATATCAATCTATACTTTGATTAACAAAAGAAGCATTGTTCCTTTTGAAATTGTGCATATTGATGTTTGGGGACCATATCATATCATTGCTATGGAGGGATACAAGTATTTCTTGTTATTTATTGATGGTTATTCTCGTTTCTCTTGGGTTTATCTCATGTGTTCACGTGATGAGGTCCCTACCTTGACCCGTGTCTTCCACCAAATGGTTCTTACTCAATTTGGGGTGAGGTTCAAAACTTTCAGATCTAATAATGCCAAAGAGTACTTCATTAAATCATTGAATTCATACCTCATTGAATATGGGGTTATTCATCAGAGCACCTGTCCTCATACCCCTCAGCAAAATGGGATAGTTGAGAGAAAGAACAGGCACATCCTTGAGGTTGCAAGAAACATTATGCTTAATTCAAATGTTCCTATATTTTTTTGGGGATGCAATTCATACGGATGTGTATCTCATTAACCAAGTTCCCTCTCGTATATTGGGTATGAAAGCTCCCTTCACTTTATCCTAAGAAAGACTTGTTTACTAAAGTCTTTGGTTGCACATGTTTTGTTCAGATTTTGGGTCCTAATCATTCTAAATTTGATCCAAAAGCCTCCAAATGCATTTTCCTTGGTTATGCACAAAATCAAAAAGGATATTGTTGTTATGACCCAATTTCTAGTTCTCAGTTTGTGCCCATGGATGTTACCTTTTTTGAGGATGTTCTCTTTTATCCGGGAGTTTCATCTCAAGGGGAGAGAGAAGAGAGGGGTGTGTTTGTTCCTGAAGTTCCCCTTCCTATTCCTATTCCTATTCTTGAAAAGGAATTATTTGGTGCTCTTGATCAGCCTAGGCCAGTTCCAGTTTCCTCTGCAACACCTGATCCAGATACTACCACTTCACCTTCCACTCTTGAGACTACCACTACAAGCCATTGTCTTCTACTAATGATCTTGACCTTCCCATTATAGCCTGTAAGGGGAAACGGAGATGTATCACATCCACTGCTCATTGCATATCTCAGTTTCTTTCATATAACCACCTTTTCCCATCCTATAAATCTTATTTGGCATCCATTTCTGCTATATCCATTCCTAAAACTGTGCAAGAAGCTCTCTCTATGCTTGAGTGGAAAGATGCAATGAAGGAGGAAATGAATGCACTCATTAAAAATGAGACATGGGAGCTGGTGGATCAACCTGAAGGAAAGAAACCAGTTGGGTGCAGATGGGTGTTCTCCATGAGGCTAGTCAGTAATTTGAAAATGGAAGGGAGAGAGACTATTGCTTGATAATGATTTGGTGTTGAGCTCAGAGGGTTTATCTAAAGTGGTTCATAGCTTACTTTGTTGGGATATGGCAAAGCCTTAGTGGTGTAGGGGTAGGGGATGGTGGAAGTTGGAGATGGAATGGTAGAGAGCAATAAAGGGAGAGGCAGATGGAGTCGATGTAAAAAGTAGAGGTGGTTTGAGTGGATGGGGGTGCCCTCTTTTTAGCTTTCTTTTTGTCATATATCCAACTGATACACCAAAATTCTTAGGACTTTTGGAACACATCAAGCATGAATAGACCTTCCACTTACACCAAAGTAGTTCTATTTATTGTTCCGTGCTTGGATGGCCATGTGCTCCTTAATATTAGTCTATTAACTGTGGATGAGAGTTGACTGGCTGCTTTTGTTTTCTAACTTCTTATGCTAACTTCAAATAACTTGTCTTTTTCTTGATTTAGTGTCCTGACTCCATATTTCAAAGAAGATGTTCTCTATTCTGTGGAAGAACTTAGAAAGGAAAATGAGGATGGAATATCAACTTTATTTTACCTACAGAAAATATATCCTGGTAATTCTTGATGCTTCATGCATTTTTTTACTTTTTTTTACTGAAAATGGTATAAAATAATACCAAATGTTCACTGTGACCGAAAACCAGATGAATGGAACAATTTTATGGAACGTATAAAGGATCCAATTTATGCTGGAAAAGAGAAGTCAGAATTGGTTCGTCTCTGGGTATCTCACAGAGGGCAAACTCTTTCTAGGACAGGTTTGAATGATGAGGAATTTTTCAGCCTATCTTCCTTTATGTTTGTCATCTTTATTAGCATTACCATCCTGATTAAACTTTTGTATCAGTGAGAGGGATGATGTACTATAGGCAAGCACTAGAACTCCAATGCTTTCTTGAGATGGCAGAAGATGAAGGTAAGCAAGTTGTGCCATGGATGTCTTGTCATTCTTTAGATCAATTTATTCACCTTTTGTTAACATTGTATTGTTGTACCATAGATTAGCAACTGCTGATCCTAATAACTAACCCTGAGTTATAATGTTCATTATGCAGCTATTTTTTCGGGTTACCGGACAATTGATATGAATAACAATCATGCTGAGGCTGTTGCTGCCCGTTCACAGGCTGTGGCTGATATGAAGTTCACTTATGTTGTTTCTTGTCAGGTTTATGGTATGCAGAAAAAATCCGGTGATGCTCGAGACAAGAATTCTTCTCAGAACATTTTGAATCTCATGCAACAGTAAGCTATACTAATTCCGATTCAACTCCTCAAAACTTCTTGAAACCTGTTAAATTGTTCATTAATTTCAATTGTACAAAATCTATACAGGTATCCATCATTACGTGTTGCTTACATTGATGAGGGAGAGGATACAGTGAACGGAAAATCTGAAAAGGTTTATTATTCTGTGCTTCTCAAGGGAGCAGATGAGGTACAGAACTGTGAACAAATCTATTCAACAACTAGTGAAACATAAATTATTGAATATATATGACTTGCATCTTCTACAGAAGTAAATATCCATGTACAGAGTTTATTCAACAATTGACAGAAAACAGATAAAAACTTCCTATGCTTCAAAATGCTGTTTTTCCTACCAGATATGTGTTTTCTATACCTTATGGTAGTAGGCTTACCAACTATTTTCTGATTGCTCACCACTTTGAAGGTTATTCATGATTCCTGGGATCCATGCAACTTGTTAGATTTGTGGGTTAAGTTAATATCACTTCTATGATTTAGGATGATATGAGATTGCGCATCTTACTTATTACATATGAATTATGCTTGCCTATTTATTTGATAGGAAATTTATCGAATCAAGCTCCCAGGTCCTCCAACAGATATTGGTGAAGGAAAACCAGAAAATCAAAATCATGCCATAATTTTCACTCGTGGGGAAGCACTTCAGACCATAGACATGAATCAGGTAACAGCCACTTGGTATCCATTCATAGGTAAGATAAGTTCAGTCACTGATCTTTTTTCCTTCATCATGTTTAGGATAATTACCTTGAGGAAGCCTTCAAGATGAGAAATGTTCTACAAGAGTTAGTAAAATTACGTCGTAGACAACGGAAACCTACAATCTTGGGTCTTAGGGAGCACATTTTTACTGGAAGGCTAGTCTTATCATACTTCTCTGTACATTTAGTTTGATCTTGAGGAGTTCTGCTTCTGGATTAAAATACAACCTAGTAATATTCAAAAGACATATTGACAGCATAATATGATTTGAAGTGCTTAGTTTTGTCCTCTCATGTTTTCAGTGTTTCATCCCTCGCTTGGTTCATGTCCAATCAGGAGACAAGCTTTGTAACTATTGGGCAAAGGATTTTAGCAAATCCTCTTAGGTAAGGATCATCATCATCATCCAAACCTTATCCTAACCATATGTGGTTGGCTACATGAATCCTGTTTTTTCATTCTATTCTGTTTAATACCATATCCATTGAAAGGTAAGGATGTTATGCATTATTACATTTATTCCACTGTATCAGGAATTTGTGTCGATTAATTTGCATAAACTGAAAAATGCATCTCCATTCTGGCAATATGAGATCCTGACCAATCTTGGTTAACTTTTAAAAGTGAATATGAGATTTGAGACCAAAGAGACTTAAATGGACATTCTCTATTGAATGGCAATTGATTATCGTTCATCCAAGATTTAGGGATATATGCATCAATTGATTTATCTTAACAAAAATTCACAAATAGAAAGACGCATTTGTTATATAGGCTGATTAATCTTAAAAGGAAACTGCACAGTATAATTGTTGATTAGAAAAAGTTCTAATTGCTGACTGACCCCCAAAAAAAAAAGAAAAAGGTTATATATGCTGTGGACTTGCAAAACAAAGGGCTCTTATATGAAGAAGGCAATCGTTGATCCCTGAAAATGTGCTTGTTTCTGATCCAATCATTCCTAGTCATGCCACTCATAATATTAGCATCTTCTCCTCAGTTATGCTCATTTGAACTCGCTTCTTGATTGTCCAACACATTGTTTCATATAATGCTGGAAGGAAAACTTCCTTTTGGTCTAAGTGCTTAATCCAATTAATCAATGTGATCCTTGCATCTCTTTACCTGTATTCAAATCTATGAGCAACATCCCATTCACTTTCTCCCTCACTGTAAATGATTGAACCAAGGTAATGGAAATGGTTACTTTGGGCTATCTATTGATTCATTAATTTTATTTATCTGCTTCAATTAAGATTGCAATGCATGTTTTATTTCGGTTTGACTTATCTAAAAACCTTTTCATTCTAATGCTTCTCTTTATAGTTCTAGATTTGGATTTAGCAATCTATACTCTCTTCAATCAAAGGCTATTTTGTCTGCAAAAAACTTATAGCATGGAATTTCATTGCATAAGTGTTTGATTAATTCATCTATTATCAATGCAAAAACATTTGGACTAAGCACTAACCCTTTCTGTGGACTTACCATGGTTAAAAACTCTGTTGTCTCTTCCTAAAGTGGGTTAACATTAGTTATTACTCTATACTACATATTTCTAGTCATTTTAACTGTAGAAACCACTGATGTGGTCCCCACCTCTTTCTATTGTACTCGTATACAACTACTAGTTATTTAAGTGTCAGTCCACAATTAGTTGTTAGTCTTTTATTAGGACTTTAGTCTTTTATTAGGACTTTAATTATTGTCTTTTATTAGGATTTTAATTTTTCCATGTAAGCACTCTTATCCTTACTTCAAAATTAATATAAATAGAAAGAGGGGGGCGGCAGATTAAGCATCCTCTTCTTTTCTGAAATCCTTCCTTTGAAATCTTCTTCTCTTCTTTTCTCTTTCTCTTCTCATTCTCTCCTCTCATCCTCTTAATTTCCTGTTGATTATACACCACAGCTTGGGCTGTTAGTAGTCTCATACGACTACATTAACTTACCTTGATGCCCCTTTCTTTCTCAAAGATCACCAGACCACCACCTCCTTAGAAATAAATAAATACCATGTGATGGTCAACTGTAAAAGCAAGGCCCTCCTGCGTATGTAAACCTTATTATTGTACATGTCCTTTTATTATTAGACATATTATGAAATTTTGAGGTGCATGCTTCTTATTGGATCTGATCCATATGCATACCTACAGAGGGGAGCTTTCCCATGTATTTTACATCTTGAACAAATAAAACTAACAAGAGAAGATAGTGTGACCAATATTACAATGGCAGATTCCACTACAAAAAAAAAAATCCCAAATAACTGGAATTTTCAAATTTTAAATGTTTTAGCTCAAATTGGATGGTATTTAATGGCATTACCAAGTCGATTTTCTGATTGATGTTCATTTCTAACTTAATAGGGTGAGGTTCCATTATGGTCATCCTGATATATTTGACAGAATTTTTCACCTGACAAGAGGTGGAATAAGCAAAGCTTCAAAAGGAATTAATTTAAGCGAGGATATATTTTCAGGTAAATATGTATTCTTAAATTATTACAGGTGGATGTATGTCATTAGATGGTTAACTTTTAAATCTCTACAGGATTTAATTCAACTCTTCGTGGGGGGTATGTTACTCATCACGAGTATATCCAAGTCGGAAAGGGTCGTGATGTAGGAATGAATCAAATATCACTTTTTGAGGCTAAGGTGGCAAATGGAAATGGAGAACAGACAATGAGCCGTGAAGTTTATCGACTAGGACGTCGATTTGACTTTTATAGAATGCTATCATTCTACTTTACCACAGTTGGTTTCTACTTTAGTAGCATGGTATGTTTTTCTGACTTGAATAAGTGTAGAAAATAATTGACAATCTGATACATGCCTTGAAAAATCTCTCATGACTAGGTTTTCTTCTGAAAATGGATGCAAGTTAACTGGATCTTGGGTTTAGGTGCAATGCTTGTGAAGTTCTCATTGGACCTCTAATATATATGTAACTACTGATATTGAAAGCTGCATTTCATGTGGAACAGTTCTTTATTTTTGTTATTTTTCCTATCTATTCAGTAGGAAAAGTTTGCAAAGTGAACATGTATCTTTAAAATTTGAACATTTCCATTGTACCCAAGTCTGTCCTACCCATTGTTAGACCTATTAGGAAAGATGCTAGAAAAATTCAAGTGCAACAAGGTCTTAGTTTCTAAGTGAAGTAGGAAGTTTTACAAGGTGTTCAGATTGCAAAAGACATGAATTTGGAGAACCTAGTGATTGAAGGGGACTCCAAGGTAGTGGTAGGATGACTAAGAAATCCAGATTCAGTGATTTGGTGTTATAGAAATGAAATGAAGAAGTTCCAGTGGTTAACACAGCAGATGAATCTAAGTATACAATGGGTGGGAAGGGAGGCAATTGCATTGGCTGATTCTTTAGCAAAGCAAGGGGTAATTAGGGATCAGTTGTATTGGGCGCAATTGTAATTACAGTGCTAGCTCTGATTTAATAGTGAGGCTACATCTCACGCCTCCTTATGGGATGCTTGTAACAGTGCTATTTTTGTTCTCAATGAAATTTAATGATCTTTTACTTATAAAAAAAAAAAGTGAAGTAGGAATTTGCAAGAAAAATCAGCCATTTGAAGAATGGAGAAACCTATAGCACAAGATTACTATTTTCAGTAAAACAAAATTACTATTTATTTTCAAGTTTGGACTTACTACAGAGGTTTGTGGTGTTTCCATTACCAATGTTGCCCCGTCTCTTGATGCCATTTCGGCCTTGGTGGTGACTTTGGTGAATGGTCCAAAGGAGGGAGAAGAAAGGGGAGGAGGAGCTTGGGCGGAGGGGTGGGGCAGAGGCGAGTGAGCTTGCTAATGTTGGTCATCTGAGAGTTTCAGAAAGTGGAGATGGGTCTAGAGAAGGTACAGTTGTTGTTCCTGAAATTTGGGATTTTTCATAAGACAAGTTGTCTTCGGATTTTTCTTCTTTTAAGGAGGTGGTGGTTGGTAAGCTAGGTGTAGATTTGGGTCGTAAGAGGAAGGTAGAGGAAAGAGATGAGATTTCTGTTAGAGAGTTGGTTCCCCAAAACTCGTAGCCCAAGTAACTTGCACCAATGTTTTAAAACACAGAGGCATGACGCGAGGCATTCCACTACCTAGAGGCGTGAGGCGTAGTTCAGAATGTAAGAGGCATAAGCCTCCCGAACACAAGGAAGCATAAGCCTCCTTAAGAGGAGCGGGGATGAGGAGAAAGAAGAGGAAGAAGATCTCATTTTTCTTTATTTTTAATAAAAATATTTTATATTAAGAAAAATGAAGATGCATAGCACTAGTTGAAATTGAAAGGGGGGGGGGGCTGGGAGTCTGGGGGGTGAAGCCCCCCAGCCAAGGGGCCCAGGGGCTTAGTGCCCTGCCCACTTTCTTTCCCCTTCCCTTCCCTTACCTTTCCTTTTCTTTTCTTTCTTTTTCTCTTTCTTTCTTTTTCTTCCCCTTCCCTTTCTTCTTCTTTCCTTTCCTTATTTTTTTTTCTTTTTTTTTTTATGTACTTTTACATGAGGTGTGCCTGAGGCGTAAGCCTCTAGCACACCTCATGAAAAAAGTGTATGAGGCATACACCTCAAAGGTGTCAGCGTCTCTAGCATACACCTCAAGGCATTTTGGGGGCGCCTCACCTGGGGGCGTGCCTCTAGGTGTACACTTCCTACGCCTTTTTTCTCATCTAAAACATGGTCTGATTGGAGCAGGGACAACAAAAAATTATAAGAGGGTGTATTTAAGAATGGGGGGAAGTTGGCACCAAGGTTTTGGATAGGGTTGAATCACTTGACCACTTCAGTTCAGATTCCAGCTTGGTGAATTTGTCTCAAGAGAAGAGGAAAAATGGTGGAGAGTCTCAAGAGAAGAGGAAAAATGGTGGAGATGAAAATACAGGAAATTTGGTTGGTAAAACCTTTGTTGAAAAAGGGAGAAGGGTGCTTGGCTCTTGAGAAATTGCTGAGAGAAATGTTGAGGTTGGCAAGAGTCTTGGTCTGTTCTTTCTAGGTGGTGAGGCATTTGCTAGAAATGCCATCGGGGAGTTCGAAAGGAAAAGGGGGGAAGATAGTGTAAAGAAGAGTGCAATAGGGGAAGGAGGAGAGGTCTAGAATGAGGCTGATGATGGGCAAGAGGAGATGCTCTAGGGGGAGGATTAGTGATGACATTTTTTTGTTGTGTTTTGTTTTGTTTTGGAAGAGTCAAGTGGTTGTCCTTGGTGCGGGGGTGGTGTCGGAAGTTGGAGGCTTCTAGGAGATTGGCATTGAGTTGTATTCTTGGAGTTCTTTTTTGTTTTTTATGGCTGCTTGTTGTTGTTTAGTTGGTGTTGTTGCTTTCTCACAGTGATATCTTGTCACCTTTCTCTTGTACTTAGTCTCATTTTCTTAATGAAAAATTTCTTTATGAAAAGGAAAATCAGCCCCAACCCTTTACATCTCTACACTCCCCCTCAAACTAATGCCATGAGGGAGAGAAATGTGATCGACAAGGAACTAATCTCTAATGTAGTGGAAATCAACTTCAATATGCTTGTGCACTCATGGAACATTGGATTAGTGGCTAATCTTTATTGCACTCATATTATTTGCAAATAGGGGAACCGCGGATGAGTGGTCAACTATTAGGTCCATAAGGACTTTAAGCCAAATGATTTCACAACAGGTAGATGACATACCACGGTATTCTTGATGTCTAGTTGAAAGAGAGGCCAATCATACATTGCTACTTGTTCTGTTCTTCTCCTCAAAACCTGTGTTCTACTGCTCTCTCACCACTCTTTCTCCTTCTTCTTCTTCACTTTCTCTTCTCTTCGAACCTGAAATTTCTTAGTGATCAAGACTGATAGCAGTCTTGATCAACTACATGGTATCAGAGCCAAGTTAGGGTTTCTCATGTGAGCCTAATACCAGCCGACCACATGAGAATCTCCTAGGACTGGAAGCTAAAAAGGAGGAGTTCACAGACTGATTCTTGGAGATCGCCAGAAGTGCTAGCAGCTATTGGAAACTTGCTAGGGTTGCAAAGTGTTGGTGGTCAGGAAGGATCAGAGGAGACTAGGGTTCGGGTAACCCTAGAAGGCAGCAAACATTTTTTCCTTGTAAGCTATTTACTTTCTAAGAGAAGTTCTATCAGAGAAGATAGGTTGGACCTATCTGGAGGGGAAGGCCGAACCATTCTAGGGTTTTCTCTCTTCGATTCACTAGGGTTTTACAGCAAACCCTAGGCCGAACTGTCTCAACTGTGTTTCTCTCTACTCTAGGGTTTGAAAGTGATCTTGCGGCAAGCCCTAGTGTTTGACTGAACCTTGTGATCTACCTAGAGCTGCCCTTAAGTTTATTGGTAGGATTGATCAGATTCTAGGGTTTCTTATTATCCCTACTGCAAGTCTATCTATACAGTATTGATTGGATTGTGCAACTGAATTGTTCACTTTAAGGACTTGTTTTCTGTTCCCCTTAAGACATTCGGTTGTACCTGCTTTGTTCAGCTTCTCGGACCCCATCACTCCAAGTTCGAACCCAAAGCCTCCAAATGCATCTTCCTTGGTTATGCACAAACTCAAAAGGGTTATTGCTGCTATGATCCTGTCTTAGGGAGGAAGTTTGTCTCCATGGATGTCATTTTCTTTGAGGGGACACCCTATTATCCTCGGGTTTCCCCTCAGGGGGAGAGCAGTGAGAGTGGGGGTTTGAGTCCTTGTCTTCAGGGGGAGAGCAGTGAGAGTGGGGCAGTTCCTTTACCTATTCCATTGGGTGATGAGAGCTGCAGGTGAGGGTAGTTAGAGGGATCAGGAGTTGAGGGAGAGCTGCAATGGTGAGGGTGGTCAGAGGGATCAGGAGTTGAGGGTCTATCACAGGCGGTGCAGGCAGGTTGATCCTGATCATCAGTAGTCCAGGCCAGCTCCAATCTCATCTGCAGCTCCAGGTCCAGGTACTACAGTCCCAGGGTCCATAGAGACTTCCTCTATTGTTGCCATTTCACCTCCTACAGATGATCTTGACCTTCCGATTGCAGTCCGTAAAGGGAAACGACATTGTACCACATCTACAACCCACTGTATTTCCCATTTTTTATCCTATGATCGCCTATCTCCTACCTACAGGTCCTACCTTAGTTCCATTTCCAATGTCCCTATTCCAAGAACAGTGCAAGAAGCCCTATCCGTCCCGGAATGGAAAGATGCAATGCAAGTTGAGATGGATGCCCTGTTGAAAAACAAAACCTGGGAGGTAGTTGATCTGCCCAAAGGAAAGAAACCAGTTGGATGCAGATGGATATTTACGGTGAAGCATAATGCAGATGGATCTATTGAGAGGTATAAAGCTCGGTTAGTTGCAAGAGGGTTTACACAAACTTATGGCATAGATTACTTGGAGACCTTTGCACCGGTAGCCAAGATGATCACTATTCGAGTCCTATTATCCCTTACAGCAAGTCACACTTGGCCTTTATACCAAATGGACGTGAAAAATGCCTTTCTGAATGGAGATCTGCAGGAAGAAGTTTACATGTGTTTGCCTCCTGGATTCTATGATGTAGAAATAGGTAAAAAGGTCTGCCGGCTCAACAAGGCTTTGTATGGTTTGGAACAGTCACCTAGGGCTTGGTTCGATAGATTCAGACTAGCTCTTGTGAAGTTTGGTTATGTACAGGCTCAGTCAGATCATACCCTATTCATCAAGAGGGTGGAGTCCTCCTTGACACTACTGGCAGTATATGTTGGTGATATTGTGGTCACAGGGAATGATAACCATGAGATTGAGTCCCTTAAACAGCTCCTTCATCAAGAATTTGAGGTGAAAGACCTTGGTGTACTCCGGTATTTTTTGGGTATTGAAGTTGCTAGATCCAAACAGGGGATCTTTATCTCAGAGGAAATATGTCCTAGACCTATTGGCAGAAACTGGAAAGTTAGGTGTCAAGCCTGCAGATACACCAATTGAACAGAATCACAGGATTAGTGCCGAGAGTGGGGAGCTTCTTGAAGACAAAGTTATGTTCCAGCAATTGGTAGGAAAGCTCCTATATCTCTGCCTCACTCGGCCAGATATTACTTATGCTGTTAGTGTTGTTAGCCAGTACATGCATTCTCCTAGAACCACACATCTTCTTGCGGCAGAAAGAATCTTAGCCTACTTGAAGAGATGCCCGGGTAGGGGTATACTGTTCAAGGACAACAACCACATGAAGGTGGAGGTCTATACGGATGCTGATTGGGCTGGGAGTGTTGATGACAGAAGGTCTACCTCAGGATATTGTGCCCTTGTGGGAGGAAACCTTGTCTCCTGGAGAAGTAAGAAACAAAGTGTTGTCTCCCGGTCAAGTGCTGAAGCAGAATACAGGTCCATGGCCAACGGAGTGGCTGAAATCCTATGGCTAAGATCTCTACTTGAGGAGTTGGGTATTGAGTATGAGAAGCCCCTGATGCTGTATTGTGATAATCAAGCAGCCATTAATATAGCACATAATCCGGTGCAGCATCACAGAACCAAACTCATTGAAGTTGACCGCCATTTTGTACGAGAGAGGGTCTCATCTCAAGAAGTATGCCTCCCTTACATCACATCCAGTATGCAGCTAGCAGACATCCTCACTAAAGCCGTATCAAGAAAGAAGCTAGAAGCGGATCTATCCAAGTTGGGAATGATGAACATTTACTCCCAACTTGAGGGGGAGTGTAGAGAACATTGATGTGGGCCCCACAGCTGTGGTCCCACTCTGTCCGTAGGGTAGAATGTATCTAGTCACATCTGTGGTCAATTTATTATTCTGTTATTCTAGTTGTTATTTACTTTTCAGTTTTATATTGTTATGTGTTATGATGTAAACACCAAGGGTAGATGTGTCCTTTCATGTAACTAGCATAACATATAAATATTAAATTAAAGTGGCGGCGGCAGAATATTGAGATTCTGTTCTTCTCCTCAAAACCTGTGTTCTACTGCTCTCTCACCACTCTTTCTCCTCCTTCACTTTCTCTTCTCTTCGAACCTGAAGTTTCTTAGTGATCAAGACTGCGACCTGAAGTTTCTTAGTGATCAAGACTGATAGTAGTCTTGATCAACTACACTACTAATGAAATTAATACCCGAATTGAACCAATTTTAGCCACAGGAGAGAATGTCTCCGTATAGTCAACACCATATAACTGAGAATAGCCCTTGGCCTCTAACATGGCCTTTAATCGTTCCACACTACCATATGGAAGATACTTCACTATGTAGACCCACTTACACCCAACAACATGCTTACCGGGAGGGACAGTAGTAAGTTCCCACGTATGTTGTGTTGTAAAGTAGACAATTCCTTTTCCATTGCTTGTCACCAACCTAGAGAAGTATGGGCTTCCTGGACAATCTTAGGAGTGGAAACAGAGATAGCAAAGATATAAAATGGCGACGGCATGCAGAAAGGTGAGTAACCGAAACATAATGAGAAATAGGATGAGATGTACAACTACGTTTACCTTTCCGCAATGCAATAGGAAGATCAAGGTCAGAAGGAGGAGGTGCAACCACAGGATTTGTCAACGAGGGCTGACCTCGAGAAAATGGAACTGACTCAAAGAAATTGACATCTGAGAACACAAAGGACCAATGAGAGCTAGGGTTATAACACTTATACCCTTTTTGGGTCCTGGAGTATCCAAGGAAGATGCATTTGGTAGCACGCGCATCTAACTTGTCTAAACCAGGTCCTAAATTCTGAACAAAGCAAACACAACCAAAGACTCTAGGAGTAAGAGGGAATGGAGAAAGAGTAGGGAACAAGATTAAGAGAGGTGATTGATTTCCAAGGATGGACATGGACATCTGATTGATGAGTGTTTGTTCAGTGGCTACAACAGTTTGAACTAGAAGAAGAAGAAGAAGAAGAAGAAGAAGAAGAAGAAAACAGTCAAAATTGGTAGGCTAAACCCTACCATTCGACCACAATATGGATTAGGGGTTTAATTAAGTACAAAGACTAAACTGCCCCCACTTAAGTATGGGACAGGAAGTCTAATTAGAACTGCTACATAAGCATATAACTTAAACTGACTAGAAAAGACTAATCTACCCCTCATTTGGCTAACTCTAACACTCCCCCTCAAGTTGGAGAATATATGTCATATAATCCCAACTTGTTACATATATAGTTCACTCTCCCTGAGTTTAAACCTTTTGTAAACAAATCTGCCCACTGATCACCTGAGCCCACATGTTCTGTGCTTATCTCTCCAGTAAGGACTTTCACCCTCACAAGGTGGCAATCAATCTCTATGTGCTTTGTTCTCTCATGAAAAACAGGATTAGATGAGATGTGAATTGCAACTTGATTATCACAGTACAATCTCATAGGTCTGTCCATTGTGAATCCTGTAGAGAACACTGATGTGGGCCCCATAGATGTGGTCCCACTCTGTCCGTAGGGTAGAATGTATCTAGTCATAGCTGATGGTCAATTTGTTATTTTGTTATTCTAGTTGTTATTTACTTTTCAGTTTTAAATTGTTATGTGTTATGATGTAAACACCAAGGGCAGATGTGTCCTTTCATGTAACTAGCATAACATATAAATATTAAATTGAAGTGGTGGCGGCAGAACATTGAGATTCTGTCCTTCCTTTCAAAGTTTGTGTTGTACTGCTCTCTCACTACTCTTTCTCCTCTTTCCTCTATACTTTCTCTTCTTTTCGAACCTAAAATTTAGTAGTGCTCAAGACTGATAGCAGTCTTGAACATCTACATGGTATCAGAGCCAAGTTAGGGTTTCTCATGTGAGTCTAGTATCAGCCGACCACATGAGAATCTCCTAGGACTGGAAGCTGAAAAGGTGGAGTTCGCAGACTGATTCTTGGAGATCACCAGAAGGGCTAGCAGCTGTTGAAAGCTTATCATGGTTGCAGAGTGTTGGTGGTCAGGAAGGACCAGAGAAGACTAGGGTTCGGGTAACCTTGGAAGGCAGCGAACAATTTTTTCCTTGTAAGTTATCTATTCTCTAAGAGAAGTACTATCAGAGAAGATAGGTTGGATCTATCTTGAAAGGGCGGCCGAACCATTCTAGGGTTTTCTCCCTTCTATTCTCTAGGGTTTTACAGCAAACCCTACTGCTGGGCCGAATTGTTTCAGGGTCTGAAAGTGATATGCAAACCCTACTGTTGGGCCGAACTGTTTTAAGGTCTGAAAGTGATCTTGCGGAAAACCCTAATAAGCTTGCGGCAAGCCCTAATGTCAGGCTGAACCTTGCGGTTTACCTGGAGCTGTCCTCAAAGTTTGTTTTTCTTTCAGCATTGATCAGCTTTTAGGGTTTCATATTAACCCTACTGCAAGTCTATCTGTACGGTACTGATTGGAATGTGCAACTGAAATGTTTTCTTTTGGGACTGATTAAAAACCCTAATTCTCCCAAGCATATCAGACCTGCTTCTAAGCTGATCTTCAGATTCTTTTGGGGTTTTCGAACTCTCTTAAGGGGTGAGAACTGTACGGCGTGCTGCTGTTGTGTTGCTAGTTGGTTTCAGATCATCAGTTATACCTGTTTCATGCACATATACCGTGAATACAGATTGGTTCTATACTGATTTTTGGTTGTGATATATAGTCCAAGCGCGGTTCTTTGGCTGTAGTAACCCTAATTTTGAGACTATTGGTTCTTGACCGAAATGGAGTTTAAAAATCAGGCCGAAGGTAGTTTTGGGAACAGCAGTTATGTGGTATGTGGGCATTGTAAGAAGCAAGAAGGGTAACGTTCATGTGGCAGTGAATACTAATTCAGCATCCTCGTCTGGCACAAGAGGCACATTCTTAGAGACCTTAGCCGCAGTTCGGGCTGCTCTTATACAGCTGGAAGGGGAAGTTGGGAACTCAGCTCAGCCACCGCAGTCACCATTAGCCCCTGCCACATTTGCTTTCGCACATTCAGGTACTCGAGCCTCAGCCTACCATGCCTCAGCTCCAGATACCACTGAACCCTGTTGGGTAATAGATTCAGGTGCATCCGACCATATGACTAGCTTGCCTTCATTGTTTACCACTTATCATTTATCTTCTGGTAGGGATAAAGTATCTATTGCTGATGGCTCTCTTGTCCCCATTTCTGGCAAGGGTGACATCAAGCTATCGGATACCATCTCCTTGTCTTCTGTCTTACATGTCCCTAAGCTTGATACTAACCTTCTTTCAGTCAGTAGTATTACCAAACACATGAACTGCTCAGTAACCTTCTTCCCTGACCGGTGTGTTTTTCAAGACCTGAAGACGAAGGAGGTGATTGGGACTGGCCGTGAGACGAATGGGATCTATCTGCTCAGGGAGAGTTCTTGTCGGAAAGAGTCAATGGATAAGAAGTCACTTGTTTCCCAGAGGGTGAGTTCGGTTATGCTTTGGCATAACCGATTGGGTCATTTGTCTTTTCGGTCCTTAAAGAGTCTGTTTCCTAATTTGTTTGAGTCTGTTGAGTTGTCCCAGTTGCAATGTGAAAGCTGTGAGTTTGCTAAACATTGTAGACACTCTTATTCATTGAGCAATAAAAGGAGCAATCGTCCTTTTGATCTTGTGCATACGGATGTTTGGGGGCCATATCACATTCCTTCCATGGGTGGGTACAGATATTTTCTGTTATTTGTTGATGACCATACCCGGTTTTCTTGGGTTTATCTTATGCGTTCACGAGATGAGGTTCCCGCCCTGACCCAAAACTTTCACCAAATGATCCTAACCCAGTTTGATGCCAAGATCAAAGTTCTTAGATCTGATAATGCAAAGGAATACTTTGCTAAGCCATTGGCATCTTACCTTCTTAATCATGGGGTTATTCACCAGAGCACTTGCCCTCATACACCTCAGCAGAATGGGGTTTCCGAAAGGAAGAATAGGCACATCTTGGAGGTGGCTAGAAGTATTATGTTTACCTCCAATGTCCCTATTCGCTTCTGGGGTGATGCTATCCTCACGGCGGTATATCTTATTAATCGGGTTCCTTCCCGAGTTCTTGATATGTTATCTCTTTTTTCCCTTCTATACCCAGATGAGGAGTTGTTCACGGTTCCCCTTAAAACATTTGGTTGTACCTGTTTTGTTCAGCTTCTCGGACCCCATCACTCCAAGTTCGAACCTAAAGCCTCCAAATGCATTTTTCTTGGTTATGCACAAACTCAAAAGGGTTATTGCTGCTATGATCCTGTCTCAGGGAAAAGATTTGTTTCCATGGATGTAACTTTCTTTGAGGAGACACCCTATTATCCTCGGGTTTCTCCTCAGGGGGAGAGCAGTGAGAGTGGGGCAGATCCTTTACCTATTCCATTGGGTGATGAGAGCTGCAATGGTGAGGGTGGTCAGAGGGATCAGGAGTTGAGGATTTATCACAGGCGGTGCAAGCAGGTTGATCTCGGTCATCAGCAGTCCAGGCCAGCTCCAATCTCTTGTGCAGCTCCAAGTCCAGGTATTACAGTCCCAGGGCCCATAGAGACATCTTCCATTGTTCCCACTTCACCCTCTGCAGACGACCTTGACCTTCCCATTGCCATCCGTAAAGGAAAACGATATTGCACCACATCTACAGCCCACTGCATTTCCCAGTTTTTATCCTATGATGGCCTATCTCCCTCCTACAGATCCTATCTTACTTCGGTTGCTAATGTCCCTATTCCAAGAACAGTGCAAGAAGCCCTATCAGTCCCGGAGTGGAGAGGTGCAATGCAAGTTGAAATGGATGCCCTGTTGAAAAATAATACCTGGGAGCTAGTTGATTTGCCCAAAGGAAAGAAACCAGTTGGATGCAGATGGGTATTTACTGTGAAGTACAATGCGGATGGCTCCATTGAGAGGTACAAAGCTCGGCTAGTTGCAAAAGGGTTCACCCAGACTTATGGTATAGATTACTTGGAGACATTTGCCCCGGTAGCCAAGATGACCACCATTCGAGTTCTATTATCTCTTGCAGCAAGCCACAATTGGCCTTTGTACCAAATGGACGTTAAAAATGCTTTTCTAAATGGAGACCTGCAGGAAGAGGTTTACATGCAGTTGCCTCCTGGATTCTATGATACAGAGACAGGTAAGAAGGTCTACCGGCTCAATAAGGCATTGTATGGTTTGAAGCAATCACCTAGAGCTTGGTTCGATAGATTTAGACTAGCCCTTGGGAAGTTTGGTTATGTGCAGGCCCAGTCAGATCACACACTGTTCATCAAGAGGGTGGAGTCCTCTCTGACACTACTTGCAGTATATGTTGATGATATTGTGGTGACAGGAAATGACAGCCATGAAATTGAGTCCCTCAAACAGCTCTTTCATCAAGAGTTTGAGGTGAAAGATCTTGGTGCACTTCGGTATTTCTTGGGTATTGAGGTTGCTAGATCCAAACAAGGGATCTTTGTCTTGCAGAGGAAGTATGTCCTAGATCTGCTGGCAGAAACTGGAAAGTTAGGTGTCAAGCCTGCGGATACACCCATTGAACAGAACCACAGGATTAGTGCAGAGAATGGGGAGCCTCTTGAAGACAAGGTTATGTTCCAGCGATTGGTAGGGAAGCTTCTATATCTCTGCCTCACTCGGCCAGATATTACTTATGCTGTTAGTGTTGTCAGCCAGTACATGCATTCTCCTCGAACCACACATCTTCTTGCAGCAGAAAGAATATTAGCATACTTGAAGAGATGCCCGGGTAGGGGTATACTGTTCAAGAACAATAACCACATGAAGGTGGAGGTCTATACGGATGCCGACTAGGCTGGGAGTGTTGATGACAGAAGGTCTACCTCCGGATATTGTGCTCTTGTGGGAGGTAATCTTGTCTCTTGGAGAAGTAAGAAACAAAGTGTTGTCTCCCGATCTAGTGCTGAAGCAGAATACAGGACAATGGCTAATGGAGTGGCTGAAATCCTATGGCTGAGATCTCTACTTGAGGAGTTGGGTATAGAGTATGAGAAGCCCCTAATGCTGCATTGTGATAATCAAGCAGCTATTAATATATCACATAATCCAGTGCAGCATGATAGGACCAAACACACTGAAGTTGACCGCCATTTTGTACGAGAGAGGGTCTCATCTCAAGAAGTATGCCTCCCTTACATCACATCCAGTATGCAGCTAGCAGACATCCTCACTAAAGCCGTATCAAGAAAGAAGCTAGAAGCGGATCTATCCAAGTTGGGAATGATGAACATTTACTCCCAACTTGAGGGGGAGTGTAGAGAACATTGATGTGGGCCCCACAGCTGTGGTCCCACTCTGTCCGTAGGGTAGAATGTATCTAGTCATAGCTGATGGTCAATCTGTTATTCTGTTATTCTAGTTGTTATTTACTTTTCAGTTTTATATTGTTATGTGTTATGATGTAAACACCAAGGGTAGATGTGTCCTTTCATGTAACTAGCATAACATATAAATATTAAATTGAAGTGGCGGTGGCAGAACATTGAGATTCTGTCCTTCCTTTTAAAGTTTGTGTTCTACTGCTCTCTCACTACTCTTTCTCCTCGTTCCTCTATACTTTCTCTTCTTTACGAACCTAAAATTTAGTTGTGCTCAAGACTGATAGCAATCTTGAACATCTACAAATCCAATTTCTTGTAGGAGGTTTCTTAGCCATACTAATTCACATGTAGTGTGTGCCATGGCTCTGTATTCGGCTTCAGCACTACTCCTTGCCACAACATTCTGCTTCTTACTCTTCCATGTCACTAGATTGCCTCTAAGGAATGTGTAGTATCCTGTAGTAGATCTTTTATCTAACACAGAGCTTGCCCAATTTGCATTTGTATACCCAACTACCTCAAGTCTTCCTCCTGGTTTGTACAATAACCCACGGCTTGGAGCTCCCTTCAGGTACCTTACAATTCTGAGAACTACATCCCAATGAAGTATCCGAGGATTCTACATAAATTGGCTCACCACACTGACTGCAAAGGAGATGTCTGGTCTTGTGATAGTTAGATAGTTCAACTTCCCCACTAACTGTTTGTATCTTCCAGGATCATCAAATATTTCACCTGTATCACTAAACTTAGCATTTGGTTCCATAGGAGTTTCGGCCGGTTTCGCACCTAACAGTCCTGTTTCCTCCAGCAGATCAAGGACATATTTTCTTTGGCACAGGTTTACACCTTGTTTTGATCTGGCAACTTCTTTACCCAAGAAGTACTTCAACTTCCCAAGGTTTTTTGTTTGAAAATGTTCTTGCAGGAAGACCTTTAGTTTATCAATCCCCAATTTGTCACTGCCAGTTATGACAATGTCATCCACATAGACTACTAATAAATTCTTTCCGGCTTCTGAATCATAGCTGAACACTGAGTGATCAATCTGACATTGTTTCATTCCAAAATTCTTCACCACTTCACTAAACTTCCCAAACCAAGCACGAGGAGATTGTTTCAACCCATAAATTGCCTTTTTTAGTCTACACACCATACCATCCTACCTCTGAGCAACAAACCCAAGTGGTTGCTGCATATATACCTCCTCCATGAGGTCACCATGAAGAACAACATTTTTAATGTCAAGTTGAAACAAAGGCCAATCATACATAGCTGCCAAGGAAATTAAGACATAGACTAAGCTAATCTTTGCCACTAGAGAGAAGGTCTCCATATAGTCTACCCCATATAGCTGAGAATAACCTTTAGCAACAAGTCGAGCCTTCAAACGCTCCATATTACTATCCGGCAAGTATTTAATAGTATACACCCATTTACAACCCACAACATGCTTACCTGGAGGAAGAGTAGTGATTTCCCACGTGTGAGTATGCTAAAGAGCTGAGAGCTCCTCCTCCGTTGCTTGATGCCACCCGAGTGAAGTAAGGGCCTCATTGACATCCTTAGGTATAGAGATAGATGACAAGAGAAATAAACTAGCGATGTAAAGTGGAAAGGTGAGAGATTGAAACAAAATTAGAAATGGGATGTTGGGTACAACTACGTTTACCTTGCCATAAAGCAATGGGAAGATCAAGCTTGAAAGATTCTGGGACAAGAGCAACAACAGGATCCGTAGACAGTGTAGAAGTTGGAGGAGGTGCCGGTGTCTGTTGACGCGTATACACTTACCGGATCGGTGGTCGTTTAGTAGGAATCTGCATTGGAGAAGGTGACAGATCAGCCCCAACTGGAACACCCGGAATGGGATCACGGATTGGAAGAGGGAGAGGAAGCAAAGGTGGAGATAACGAAACTTCAAGTCCCAAGAACGGAATGGACTCGAAAAACGTGACATCAGGACAGACATAGAACTTCCAAGTAATGGCATTGTAACACTTATACCCTTTCTGGGTCTGAGAGTAGCCAAGAAAGATACACTTAATAGAGCGTGCATCTAGTTTGTCTAACCCAGGACTCAGATAGTGAACAAAGCACACACAGCCATAGACCCGGGGTGTTAATGGAAAGGGAGACAAGGTGGGGAACAAAATAGAAAAGGGAAACCGACCATGAAGGATTAAGGAGGGCATCCGATTGATAAGGAAACAAGCAGTAAGCACAACGTCACTCCAAATACGTTTAGGAACACTCCTTTGATGAAGAATAGACCGGGCAGTTTCAAGGAGATGACGGTTCTTTTGTTCAACCACCCCATTTTGCTAAGGGGTGGATGCACATAAAGTTTGATGAATGATGCCATGTTCTAAATACTATTGAAAAGAAGTGAGGAAATATTCACGACCATTATCTGAACGAAGAACTTTGATTGGAACACCAAATTGCATACGTATTTCAGCATGAAATTTTTGAAAAATGGAAAATAATTCACTCCTTTCTTTCGTGAAATAAATCCATGTCATCCTTGAACAATCACCAATGAAAGTGACAAAATACTTATAACCATTATAAGACTATTTTAATTAGACCCCAAACATCTGAATGAACTAAAGCAAAGGGACTCAACATACGACTATCAACTCTAGGACTGAAGGAAACCCGATGGTGTTTCCCATATTGACACGGCTCACACTGTAAAGATGACAAATGACTCAAAGACGGAACCGATATCTTGAGTGCCTTGAGGGATGGATGTCCCAGCCGACAATGCCATTGTAGAGGAGTGAGGGAAGTCTAAATTGCAACTGATGATCCACCACCGTCAAGATAATACAATCTACCAGCTTCATGCCCTCCACCAATCTTCTTCCCAGTCTTGAGATCCTGAAAAACACAAAACGAAGGGAAGAATGTAATAGAGCAATTAAGGGTCTTAGTTAATTTATTAACTGACATAAGATTGAATGGAAATTTAGGTACATATAGAACAGATGATAAAGAAAGAGAAGTCGTTTCAACATTACCAACACCATAGATGGGAGAAGAGGAACCGTTGGCAAGGGTAACAGTTTGAAATGTTGAAGTTTCAGAGAGAGAAGAGAACACACCTGGAGTCCAGTCATGTGATCAGAGGCTCTAGAGTCAATAATCCAAGGGGAGGGTTTGGATGTCAAACAAGCAATACCTGAGTGAGCAAGGGTGGCAGTAGTATGTTGTGAAGTAGCCTGGAGGAACCTCTCATACTCATCGCGCGGTACACTTATCATCTCCTTCCAGAAACAGATGTAGATGTGGAAGGGGTGAGATCTGGCTGTTGGTTATCACTAACATCAACCCCACCAGAAACTACATGATTTGCCCATGTAGAAGGTGGGCCATGGAGATTATAACAAAAATTCACCAAACGTCCTTCCCTACCATAGTGGGTACACTTCCTAGTCGAGGTACCTTTTCCTTTACCACGGCCTCCCCCTGAGTCACGACCACCACCATGGCCAAATATGGAACCACCACGACCTCCTTGAGATCCATGTCCTCCCCCTCTATTACCACGTCCACCTCCTTTGGCTACCACAAATCCTGATCTGTCAGATGGTGTGATACTCTTTATAGAACCCAAGGAGATCCTGTGAAGCCTTGCAAATACTTCCTCAAGGGTAGGAAGAGTAGAGCTTCCCAAAATTTGGGCTCTAACTGGTTCGTACTCTGATTTTAGCCCCACTAAGAACCTAGTGACATCCAGTTGCTCCCTTTGTTGTTGCTGAACCTTAACATCCGGAGTTAGGGGATGATAGACATTTAGTTCATTTATGAGGTTTTTCATGCTGGCATAGTACTTTTCTAGGGTTTTATTCCCTTGTTGCAGATCAAAATACTCCTAATAGAGCTGATATGCCCTCGTAGTATTATCCTGCTCAGAATAAAGCTTCTTGGCATGTTCCCATATGTCCTTAGCTGTATCTAAGAACATAAAGTTGGCACTTATTTTGGGTTCCATGCTATTCCATAACCATGTCATGATTTGGGCATCTTCCTGTTCCCAGTCATCAAACCCTGAAGGGTCAGCTGATGGTTTATCTTCCTTCACATGCTTCACTTTCCTCTTTGCCTTGAGAAAAACTTCCACCGATTTGGCCCATGGCACATACTTCTTACCATTAAGTTTAATTGAAGTCATCTGCACACCCAAATAGTCAGAGGGAATCACCACACTAGGTTTTTTATCACTACAACCATCTCCAGTCGCTACCATGATGCCCTCCCAATGCTACTTCTAATGCTGAATCCCCAGTCACCAACTGAGTACTGTTGTCAGGAGTTTGATGTTCCAGACACTACAATAGTCTCCAAACATAGATGATAAGTTCACAACCAATCACAGTCAATCACCACTGTTTAAACTATCATTTAGATTAAGAACAGAAGAAAAACAACCTTTTGAGAAGAAAGGACTGTTTAGAAAGATGCAAAAATCAAAAAGAAAGTAGCAGAAATCAGAGTTCCAGAGGAGAGAAGAGAAGAAGAAGGTGGCGACAACTTGGGTTCAGAGAGAGAGATTTTCAAACATAATCTCTTCTCTTACACCCTTAATTCTATTTTATTAAGTTAAACTTTGGTAATTTACAGAGAAGCCCTTAGTTGGGCAGAAAATTTAAAAGACATAACATAAGAAAGAATAGGCCCAGATTAAGGCCCATTACAACAAAGAACATAAAAGATAAAAAAGGATAAACAGCCTATGGCCCATTCGGCCCATCTTCTCTACACTCCCCCTCAAGCTGAGCATAGATGTCAATCATGCCAAGTTTGCCTGTATCATGCTAAAGTTTAGCCTTGGGAATGCCCTTGGTGAGGAAATCAGCTAACTGTCCTTCAGAGGTGATGAAAGGAGACACACTTCACCAGAAGCCACTCTTTCTCGAATGAAGTGTCTGTCAACTTCAATATGCTTAGTTCTGTCATGTTGCACTGGGTTGTGAGCAATGTTGATGGCGGCCTGATTATCACAGTATAACATCATTGGCTTATCATGCTCAATACCCAGTTCCTCCATCAATGATTTAAGCCACAATAGTTCAGAAACTCCATGTGCCATGGCTCTGTATTCTGCTTCGGCTGAAGATCGAGCAACAACTAATTGTTTCTTGCTTCTCCAAGAGAAAATGTTACCTGCCACTAGACTTGTTCATGGGTCGGGCCGAGCTTTTACTCTTCATGAATGGAAATTTGTTAGGCCCGAGCCCGAGCCTGACCCGACCAACGGGCCTACAACTTGGGCCCGAGCCCGGCCCTGATAAAGAGACCGAAGCTCGAAGCCCGACCTAATAAAAAAATTGGAATTTTTCCCTATTCACCGCCGATGACTGTGTTTGCCGGAGATGAGTTCGCAATGACTGTGAGCTGCGATTTTAACAGTGATCAGTTCGCATCTAAGAGAGAGAGAGAGAGAGAAAGAGAGAGAGAGAACTCACCGCCGCCGTCGGTGCCTATATTCGTCGCCTTGCCGTTGCCAGTGTCTGAGATTTGAAAGAGAAGTGAGAAGAGGAATGAGAGAGAGAGAGAGAGAGAAGGAGAGGACTCACCGCCGGAGTTGTTGCGCCGGTGAACGTTCGTCGCCTCGCCGGTTATGTGGCTGCCTGAGAGTGTGAGGACTGAGGACTGAGGAGGATGTGAAGACTGAAGAGAAGAGAGGTTCGACTGGAAAGAGGTGAAAGAAAGAGGGGTTCGACTAGGGTTTTCTAACTTTAATCTATAGGTCGGGCTGGGCTATTTTGGCAAATCTTAAGCCCAGATCGAATTTATTGCGGGTTGAGCTTTTTGGCCCGGGGTTAAGCCCGCGGGCTCATTTGCGTGTTCAAGCCCGTCCAGGGGCTGGGCCGGCCCATGAACAGGTCTACCTGCCACCAAGCTACAATACCTAGAGGTACATCTTTTGTCATCAATGTTTCCAGCCCAATCAACATCTGTGTAGGCTTCAAGTTTCATATGGCCATGCTTGGCAAACAAAATTCCCTTTCTAGGGGAGCCCTTCAAATAACACAGAATCCGCTCTGCTGCTGCCATATGAGTATCCCTGGGAGCATGCATGAACCGACTAATGCAGCTGACAGCGTATGCAATGTCTGGCCGTGTCATGCATAGATAAAGAAGTTTTCCAAATAGTCTCTGGAAGACTCCCTTGTCTTCTAACAATATCCCATCTGAAGCAGAGAGTTTATGGCTCATATCAATAGGAGTAGCAACTGGTCTAGCACCCATCTTCCCTGTTTCAGAGAGCAAATCAAGAACATACTTCCTCTAAGAGATAAAAATACCATCCTTGGATCTAGCAACTTCTATGCCAAGAAAGTATCTCAATTCCCCTAGATCTTTGATTTCAAACTCTGTATGAAGGAAAGATTTGAGATCATTAATTCCTGAGACATCATTACTAGTCACAACAATATCATCAACATACACAATCAGGTAAACAACCAAGAATCCTCTCCTCTTCATAATGAGTGTATGATCAGACTGTGTCTGTACATAGCCAAAGCTAACAAGGGCAGCCCTAAACCTTTCAAACCATGCTCTAGGGGACTATTTGAATCCATAAAGAGATCTCTTCAGCCTGCAGACCTTTTCTTTCATATCTATTTCATACATCCCTAGAGGAAGAGACATATAAACCTCCTCATGTAATTCTCCATTTAGAAATGCATTATTTACATCCAGTTGATAAAGTGGCCAGTCTGAGTGTGTAGCCAAAGATAGAAGAACTCTCACAGAAGTCATCTTGGCAATAGGGGCAAAGGTCTCTAGATAATCAATCCCATATGTCTGTGTATAGCCTTTTGCAACCAGTCTAGCCTTGTACCTTTGATTGGTGCCATCAGCATGATATTTGATAGTAAAGACCCACTTACAGCCTACTGGAGCCTTCCCTTCAGGCAAATCAACCACTTCTCAAGTGTCATTCTTGTGCAGGGCATCAATTTCTGTTCTCATAGCATCCCTCCATTCTGGAATATTAAGAGCTTCTGACACAGACTTGGGAATTGGGTTAGAGGCAACAGAAGAAAGGTAGGCAAAATATGAAGGAGAGAGCAAACTATAAGAAAAGTGTTTGGAAATACAATGTGCAGTACACTTCCTTTTTCCTTTCCTAATGTTGTTTCCCGAATTGTTTAAGGGAATTCCAAGTCAGAGTTTAATTTGTGATGTGTGTCAAATGTCAAAACAATGTAGAACAATGTATCCAACTTCTAGTAATGAAATTCGAGTTCCTTTTGATTTGGTTCATTCTGATGTTTGGGGACCTTCACCCATTGTTTCCATTGATGACTTTCGTTACTTTATTAGTTTTATTGACCATTATTCTCGGTGCACATGGATTTATCTGTTAAAAGGACGAGATGAAGTACCACGGATAACTATGGCTTTTTGCAAGATGATTGAAACACAATTTGATAAGAAGATTAAGCAATTCCGGTCAGACAATGCGGCTGAATACTTTGAAAGATCCCTGAACTCATTCATGGAAGATGCAGGCATGTTACACCAATCATCTTGTGCTAACACTCCTCAGCAAAATGGGGTTGCTGAGCGCAAGAACAGGCACCTATTGGAGACAACTCGAGCCCTACTATTCCAGCACAAAGTGCCCAACCAATATTGGTCTCAAGCTATACTCACTGCATCATACCTGATAAATCGGATGCCATCTAAGGTATTGGGTATAAAGACTCCTTTCTCTGTTTTGTGTCCCACTCTTCTAGAATTTCCTCTTCCCCCACAGGTTTTTGGCTGTACATGCTTCATACATGTGAAGGATCCAAAGAAGACCAAGCTGGATCCCAAGGCTACAAAGGGAATATTTTTGGGGTACTCTCCTATACAAAAGGGGTACAAGTGTTATGATCCTGTCTCCAAGAAAAAGTATGTCACCAGAGATGTAGTCTTTTTTTAGTCTCAACCCTATTTCAAGTCTTCTCAGAATCCTCTTCAGGGGGAGACTAGTGGGTTGGAAGAGGATTCTCATTCTCCCTTCTTTTTTGTTCCCCTTTCATCACCTTCCACTACTCCTAGCTGTGACATTCCGGGTCAACCTAGTGAGGTTCCCACTATGCCAGTTACTTCTCCTAATACAGCAGATGCTCCTGAAGGTTCCAGTAGGCAAGAGAAAGAGATACTTACATACAGCAGAAGGAAGAAGGGCCCTCAACCTCATGATTGCAATCAGTTGAACTCAGATCAATCTGTCTCTGCAATCCAAGGTAATTCTGACTCACACACTTCGGATTTGGATCTTCCTATTGCTCTCCGTAAGCCTGTTCGTTCTTGTACCACCCGGCATCCCATAGCTGATTTTGTTTCTTACTCACACTTATCTCCTGCCTATCACTCCTTTGTGCCTGCTCTTTCCTCTGTATGTGTCCCAGGTACTCAGAGGCGGCATCTGATCCAAGGTGGAAAGAAACCATGAATGAAGAGATGAAAGCCCTAATGAAAGCAAGAATGTGGGAATTAGTGGACCTGCCAGAGGGGAAAGGTACTGTTGGGTGCAAGTGGGTATTCACAGTAAAGCATAGGGAAGATGGGTCAATCGAGAGGTACAAGGCCAGACTTGTGGCAAAGGGATTTACACAAAAGGAAGGAATTGACTAGTAGCAAATTTCTCTTGGGAACTCCATCAGCTGGATGTGAAGAATGCCTTCCTAAATGGTGATCTTCATGAAGAGGTATTCATGGAACCTCCACCAGGCTATGATGTTGGAAAGAAGGTGTGTAAACTAAGGAAAGCATTATATGGTTTGAAGCAGTCTCCTCGGGCCTGGTTCGAGAGACTTTGTATGGCCATGAAGAAAGTGGGGTACACTCAGAGCAGTGCAGATCATACATTGTTTACAAGGAGACAGGATGACAAACTTACGACACTCATTGTTTATGTGGAGGATATGGTGATTACCGGAAATGACTTGGAAGAGATGGAGAGGCTGAAGGAGTTCTTAGCTTCAGAATTTGAGATCAAAGACCTGGGAAATCTGAGATATTTTGTTGGGATTGAAGTTGATAGATCAAGAGAAGGAATCTACATATGTCAGGGGAAATATGTGCTAGATCTCCTAGAGGAAACAAGCATGATGGGATGTAGGCCAGCAGACACTCCAATAGAACAGAACCATGGCCTACGAGAATCAATGGGTGAGGACTACTGTGATAGAGAAAGATACCAAAAACTGGTAGGAAAGCTGATATACTTATCCCTTACTCGGCCAGATATTGCCTATGCAGTGCATGTTGTCACTCAATTCATGCACTCACCAAAGATCCCTCACATGAGAGCAGTTGAAAGAATCCTCAGGTACTTGAAGACTTGCCCAGGGAAGGGAATTCTATTCAGGAAAAACAGTAGACTTGAAATTGAAGCCTACACTGATGCAGATTGGGCTGGGTCTGTTGGAGACAGAAAATCAACCTCAGGTTACTGTACATTTGTGGGAGGAAACCTGGTCACATGGCGCAGTAAGAAGCAGAATGTAGTGGCTAGATCAAGTGCAGAAGCAGAATATCGAGCTATGGCCCACGGGGTTGCTGAACTCTTATGGCTCAGAACTCTTCTTAATGAGCTTGGCATTAAGGCTGAAGGTCCTCTCAGGCTGTATTGTGACAATAAAGCTGCCATCAACATTGCCAACAATCCCGTGCAGCATGACAGGACAAAACATATTGAGATTGTTCGACACTTTGTTAGAGAGAGAATTGTCTCGAGTGAACTCTATGTGCCTTATACTCCATCTCAGATGCAAATTGCAGATGTATTGACTAAAGGGCTGGCAGCAGCAAAGTTTAGGGACATACTTGGCAAACTAAACATGATTGATATCCATGCTTAGCTTGAGGGGGAGTGTTTGATTTTCTTCCTATTTTAGTATCTACAAGGCTGTATGATTTTCTTCCTTTTTAGTATATGCAAGGCTGTATGATTTTCTTCCTTTTTTTAGTATCTACAAGGTTGTATATATATGCACTATTTTCTCAATTGGAAGATATCAATTTCTTCCAATTCTTGTTCTATCACATGGTATCAGAGCTGGAGACACCAATTCCAATCTGAAATTAATTTCTGGTTTTCTTCCCTTTGCTGCCCAAGTGAGCAGCTTTGAATTCTGTACGTTGCCCAAGTGAGCAGCAGCTGCGATCTCTAGGTCACCCATTCCGAGTGACATCTGCATTTCACCGCCCCTACCAGTGGAAGCGGAATCCCTAGATCGGCCTACCCACCTTCACCGGTCTCTTTTCTGACAATCGCCTCAGCCTCGGTGTTACTCCTGTGGTGTTTGTTTGCCAATCAGGAAAGTCTTTCTTCTCTGTTCTTCTTATACAGTTGATATTTCGGTGCTGCCAGTTGTGATTTCTTGTTGTTTGGGTGTTGCATCTTTTGCCGATTCTGTTTAAGTGTGTTTTATTGGCTTTGCTGGTTGTTAAAAGTTTATTTTCTTGTGTTTATGATGGCCGTTGAACAAAAGAACTTGGCTATGCCTAGTGTTATCCCCATTCTGTCTAAAATCACTGAACAAAAACTAAACGGAACTAATTATTTAGACTGGAGTAAGACTGTCTGTTTGTATTTACGGAGTATCTCTAAGGACAACCATCTGACTAAGGACCCTTCTACTGAAGAGACTCGCACTGAATGGCTAAGGGTTGACGCTCAATTGTTTTTGCAAATCCGTAATTCTATTGAGAATGAGTACTTCGGTCATGTCTCTCACTGTGAGTTTGTAAAAGAACTAATGGAATATTTGGCTTTTCTGTTCTCTGGTGAAGAAAATATTTCCCGTATTTTTTATGTCTGCAAGACATTCTCTCGGGTTGAACAACAGGATCAGTCTCTTCAGACCTATTTCATGAATTTCAAACGCACTTATGAGGAATTGAACGCCTTGTTACCTTTCAGTACTGATATCAAAGTTCAACAGACTCAACGTGAACAGATGGCTATTATGAGTTTTCTGGCTGGCCTTAATCCTCAATTTGATGGTGCTAAGTCACAAATTCTGTCTAATCCTGAGATTACCTCTTTAAAAGAGGTCCTTACTAGGGTCCTTTGTACAAATACTAGTTCCCATACCTCACCTGTACAACAACCTAGTGCACTTGTCAGTCAGAATAGTGGAGCAACTGGCCGGTCTCGTTCTCAGAATAGTAGCAGAGGTGGCAGTAATAGTGGTCGGAATGCTGGAACTCAGGCCACAGGGGGAGTAGTTTTCTACTATTGTCATGAACCAGGTCACACTAAAAGGACTTGCCAGAAATTGCTAAAGAAAAACCAGGAGTCTTCTGGGTCTCAGTCAGCTCATGTTGTAACTACGAGTGATGCTCCTCATCTAGACCATTACAATTTCTGCAGATGAGTATGCGAAATTTACCCAGTATCAAGAGGCATTAAAGAACTCCTCTCAGTCCATCACTGCCCTTGCTGAGTCAGGTAAAACCAATACATGTCTTCTTTCTTCTTCCTCTCAGTGGGTCATTGATTTTGATGCAACAGATCATATGACAGGTAATCCTAGTCTCTTTTCCACTTTCCAATCACACACTTTTCCTTCTTCAGTCACCTTAGCAGATGGTTCTATTTCTTCTATCCTTGGTTCTGGCACTATCAATCCCACACCAACACTTTCTTTGTCATCCGTATTGAGTTTACCAAAATTTTCTTTTAATTTGGTATCTGTTAGCCAACTTACTCGTACTCTTAATTGTTGTATCTCATTCTTTCCTAATCATTGTCTGTTTCAGGATCTTATGACGAAGAGGATTATTGGTAAAGGACGAGAATCAGGAAGTCTGTATATTTTGGATACCTAGGAACCCCGGACCATTGTCTGTTCCAGTACTTTATCTCCTTTTGAAGCTCATTGTCGGTTGGGGCATCCATCTTTACCTTTGTTAAAGAAGTTATGTTCTTAGTTTCATGATGTATCTTCTTTAGATTGTGAGTCTTGTCAGTTTGCAAAACATCATCGTCTATCGTCTGTTTCTCGAGTTAATAAAAGGGCTAGTCATGCTTTTGAGTTAGTACATTCAGAGGTTTGGGGACCTTGTCCCATTATGTCTAAGATTGGATTTCGATATTTTGTTACCCTTGTGGATGATTTTTCTCGTATGACTTGGCTTTATTTAATGAAATCTCGTTCTAAATTACTTTCACATTTTAAAACCTTTTGTGCTGAAATAAAAACCCAGTTTGATGTGTCTGTACAAACATTGCGAAGTGATAATGCCAAAGAATATTTCTCTGATTCTTTTCAGACTTACATGGCTCAGAATGGAATTCTCCATCAATCATCTTGTGTTGATACTCCATCTCAAAATGGAGTGGCTAAGAGAAAAAATAGACATCTTCTTGAAACTGCCAGGGCTCTTTTATTTCAAACACATGTTCCTAAACAGTTTTGGGTTGATGATGTTTCTACAGCATGTTTTTTGATTAATCGCATGCCCTCCACTGTTCTAAATGATCAAATTCCTTATAAGATTTTGTTTCCTAATAAATCTGTGTTTCTTGTTGAACCTCGTACCTTTGGATGTTCTTGTTTTGTTCGTGATGTTTGTCCGCAGGTTTCCAAATTGGACCCCAAGTCATTAAAATGTGTCTTCCTGGGATACACTCATCTCCAAAAAGGGTATAGGTGTTTTTCTCCTCTCTTGAACAGGTATCTTGTGTCAGTCGATGTTACATTCCATGAACATCTTCCTTTCTTTACTGCTCCATCTACACCTATGTGTCCACAAGAGGAGGATGATCTACTAGTGTATCATGTCACCGGTCCAGACGCTAGTGTTGTTCCAATACCCCCCCCCCCACCACCTTCTCAACCAAAACCACCTATTACTCAAGTCTATTCTCGACGACCTAATCCTCCTGTGACAAGTCCGGCACCGGTCTTTTCTTCGTCATCGGATCCAATGCCCAGTGATATTGATCTACCTATTGCTCTTCGGAAAGGTAAACGCCAGTGTACTTATCCAATTTCCTCTTATGTTACCTATGATCGTTTGTCCTCTACTTCTTGTTCGTTTGTTGCCTCTCTTGATCCTGTAGGGATTCCCAAATCTGTTCACCAGGCCTTATCCCATCCTGGGTGGCATGATGCCATGCTTGAGGAAATGAATGCCTTGACTGAGAATGGTACTTGGGATCTGGTCGATTTACCTGCTGGTAAGAAAGCGGTTGGATGCAAGTGGGTCTTTGCAGTCAAATTTAATTCTGATGGATCAATGACTCGCCTAAAGGCTCGCCTGGTGGCCAAAAGGCTATGCACAGACATATGGAGTGGACTATTCTAATACTTTCTCCCCTGTGGCAAAATTGACTTCAGTTCGATTATTTATTTCTCTAGCAGATACATATGATTGGCCACTTTACCAGCTTGATATTAAAAATGCTTTCCTGCATGGAGTTCTTCAGGAGGAGGTTTATATGGAGCAACCACCTGGGTTTGTTGCTCAGGGGGAGTCTGGAAAAGTTTGTCGTCTTTGAAAATCGCTGTATGGACTAAAACAGAGTCCTCGAGCTTGGTTTGGAAAATTCAGTCAGGCAGTAGAGAGGTTTGGGATGAGGAAGAGCAAATCTGACCATACTGCCTTCTATAAGCAGTCCACATTTCGCATCATTCTACTTGTTGTATATGTAGATGATATTGTTATCGTTGGGAGTGACACAAAGGGAATCTCATCCTTGAAATCCTTCTTGCAGAGCCAATTCAATACTAAAGATTTGGGGCACCTAAAATACTTCTTGGGGATTGAGGTGGCAAGGAGTAAAAGAGGCATTTTCCTGTCTCAAAGGAAGTATGTTTTGGACCTATTAACAGAAACCGGGAAACTGGGAGTCAAACCATGCAGTACTCCAATGCTTCCTAACCAGCAATTCACAAAGGATGGAGATGCTTTTGATGATCCTGAACGATATAGAAGATTAGTTGGAAAGTTGAACTATCTCATAGTGACTCGTCCTGACATTGCTTACTCAGTTAGTATTGTAAGTCAATTTATGTCCTCTCCTACAGTGCATCATTGGGCAGCCTTAGAACAAATCTTGTGTTACTTGAAAGGAGCTCCTGGACAAGGGATACTGTATCGGAATCATGGTCACAGTAATATTGAGTGTTTTTCTGATGCGGACTGGGCAAGTTCCAAGATTGATCGAAGGTCCACTACTGGCTATTGTGTTTTTGTTGGTGGTAATCTGGTTTCATGGAAGAGTAAGAAGCAAAATGTGGTGCCGCGATCTAGTGCAGAATCTGAGTATAGAGCAATGGCACAAGCTTCGTGTGAGGTTATGTGGGTTTCTCAACTCTTAACTGAGGTCGGTCTTAAAGTCTCAGTTCCAACGAAGCTATGGTGCGATAATCAAGTTGCAATTCATATTGCTTTGAATCCAGTTTTTCATGAACGAACTAAAACATATTGAGATAGACTGTCATTTCGTTCGTGAGAAAATTCAACAAAACTTGATCTCTACAGCATATGTGAAGACTGGAGAACAGTTAGGAGATATCTTTACAAAAGCTCTTAATAGAGCTCGGGTTTCTTATATTTGTAACAAGCTGGGCATGATTGACATCTATGCTCCATCTTGAGGGGGAGTGTTACAAGATTATAGGTTGTAATTATAGGCTGTAAATATGTAGTATTGGCCCAATTAGGAATAGCTTGATTATAGGAATTATTCTTTCTTTGATTTTCTTCCTATTTTAGTATCTACAAGGCTGTATGACTTTCTTCCTTTTTAGTATCTGCAAAGCTGTATGGTTTTCTTCCTTTTTTAGTATCTACAAGGCTGTATATATATGTACTATTTTCTCAATTGAAAGATATCAATTTCTTCCAATTCTTGTTCTATCACAAAGGCCATAAAGACTCTTAAGCCAGCATACCAAGTGAGGATTAGAGGAATAACTAGGAGGTGGTTTCATGTAAATTGTCTCCTTAAGATGCCCATGAAGAAAGCATTCTTAACTATGTACCACCCAGGCACCCAATCTTTTTTACTATGGGAATAGCTAAAAGTAGGGGTGCTCACAATTCGGTTAACCGAACCATGGGCTTTTTTTCAAACAAAATTGGTGGTACTAGTTTTTGGAAAATCGGTAACCAAAGCCAATCGGTTAACTGGTTGATCAGTTCAGTTAACCGCCAGTTCGGATCATTGGTTTTTTGGTTTTTTGATTTTCACAATATTATATATAATAAATATAAATATTATATTAAAAATAATAAATAATATAATATATTACAAAATATATATTTATAATATATAATACATATATATATATATATATTATAATATATAGGTACTATAAAATATACACGAAAAATATATATAATGTACATAAATATGTATATAGCATAAATAAATATATGTATATCAGCCGGTTCAGTTAACTGTTGGTTTTTTATATTGGTTCACTGAAACCAAACCAGTACCTTTTGGTTTTTCCAAAATTCCAAACCAATTGGTTTGGTTAACCGGAATTTTCGGTTCGGTCTTGTCGGTTTGGTTCTGTTTTCGGTTTTTCTTGCTCACTCCTAGCTAAAAGCAATCTAACCATAGTCATTTTTATAACAAGGGGCAAGTGGACCTTGTATCTATCAAGACTACCGTCAAACTTAAGCTTGACTGAATATGCCCAACGACTGCCAATAGTTGAGTCATCAGGGGGAGTAAGAAGTTCCCATGTGTGGAGAATTTATGTCTTGGTGCATAGTATTACTATAGTCCCTGTTGTACATAATTGTTTTATTCTTTGTTTCTTTTCTTTCAGCCCTATATGGATATTCTTGTAAATGTCTTCTTTGAGGGTGGGGGTCAATTCATTATATTGACACCCTTGAAACTGTGTTCTCACTCTATTCGAACTGGTAGAATAACATGGTATCAGAGTAGATTAGTTGATTCAGTTTGAAAACTAGGATTTGGAAGGGTTGCTCAAGGAAATTCCAATCTACCTTCAATCACTGGTTTGAGATCTTTTCTGAAGGCCGTTTCGATCAGCCTAAGGAGTTACAGTTTTCCTGGAAAAGACTCCAAAATGTTGGTAATTTCTTGTTTTCTCTCAATCGACTGATCTGATCAGTCTAAGGCTCCAGAGTTTGTGTCGCCATAGCCCTCTCTTGATGCTAGAGTGATCTGATTGAAGTCCCGACCTGTTTTTAGAAAGGTTTTTATCCTTTCTTAAGATTGACAAGCCCTCTCTTGATGCTAGAGTGATCTGACTGAAGTCCCAATCCTTTACATCTCTACATACTATTCATGGAAAAACCACATAGGATAACGGGAACACCAAAAAGAAAAACTGAGATTTAGGGAGATCAAGATAACAAGGCTGTTGATAGAAATCCAAAAGCACTAAACAAGAAATGAAAGAAGGCTGATCAAGAACAATGAATAAGAATTGTAGAAGAAAAAGGAGGACTGATACATTTAATTTACAGATCCAAAGTTAGAATCATCATCATAAAAATCTTCTTGTTGCTTTGATATCATCTTGTTTTGAGCGAGGTGAGAGAAGTGAAAGAAAAGGAGAGCGATGGTAGAGAGAAGAGGAAACTTACAGCTACAAACCTTGTGCCCATCATGTCTGTCTCTACTCTCTAATGAGAGAGATTCTTTATATAATATTAAAAGTATCCAGAATTACAAAAATAATAATAATTGATCTGATATTGCATTAAAGTCCCCAACTATTAACTTTTTCTTCCTAAAACAATTGCATTCCTCATACAAACTGAATACTGGTATTTAGCATTCATTTCTACAAGCTTAGCTGAGATCAAAGTTTTTATCCATATTTAACAGTTGTTTATAGTTCACCTATATAAAAAAAAAAATCATATAGTTCCCATTTGCAAGTTAATTTGCTATTTGAGTCTGTAGGTTGTATAAGATCTTAAAAGCTTTATTTTGTTGTTCTGCTTTTCAGGTTACTGTGCTTACTGTATATGTATTCCTGTATGGGCGTTTATATATGGTACTCAGTGGTTTGGAAAAGAATATTCTTTTGAATCCAACTGTCCAGCAAAGTAAATCTCTTGAAGCTGCATTGGCTACGCAGTCTGTCTTCCAGCTTGGCCTGCTGCTGGTGCTGCCCATGGTGATGGAAATTGGCCTAGAAAGAGGGTTCCGAACTGCATTGGGTGATTTTATAATTATGCAGCTTCAGCTGGCCTCTGTGTTCTTTACCTTCCAGCTTGGAACAAAAGCACATTATTATGGGAGGACACTACTGCATGGAGGTTCAAAATATAGAGCTACTGGTCGCGGGTTTGTTGTCTTTCATGCCAAGTTTGCTGATAACTATAGGCTATATTCTCGTAGTCACTTTGTAAAGGGGTTGGAACTGACGATTTTGCTGGTAGTGTATGAAGTCTATGGGAAGTCATATCGTATTTCAAGTCAATACTGGTTTGTTACTTACTCCATTTGGTTCTTGGTTGCCTCATGGTTATTTGCTCCTTTTGTTTTCAATCCTTCTGGGTTTGAGTGGCAAAAGACTGTAGATGACTGGACTGACTGGAAAAGGTGGATGGGCAATCGTGGTGGTATTGGGATCCCACAAGATAGAAGTTGGGAATCCTGGTGGGATGGAGAGCAGGATCATTTAAAACACACAGATATCCGTGGGCGAGTGCTTGAAATACTACTGGCATGTCGGTTCTTGATCTACCAATATGGCATTGTCTACCATCTTAATATATCCCATCGTAGCCAGAGTCTTTTGGTATGGTTCTTTTCTGCAATGATGCATGTGCTCTTAGAATACTATGGCCATATAATGCCTAACAGCATTCTTTTTTATATTTAACCTTTCTATTAGGTGTATGGACTTTCTTGGTTGGTAATGGTTACTGTTCTGGTGGTTTTAAAGGTAAGCATACAAGTCTTACATGAAGTTCTTGTGTTTTTAATTTTTATTTTTTGAAATTTAACTTGATTTTACAGCCTGAGCTGTTTGAGAGTTTTCTGTGCATTACACCTTACCATGGGTACGGGGTAGAAGAGTTTAGTATCAAAGACACACAAGGAACTGAATGGGTTGACATGTTACGTGCAGGAAGCTCCCAAACAGCAAAGACGTTTTTTTTCCAAACAGCCTACCTTTTCTCTGAAATATCAGGGTAGAAGGCTATCTATGGTTTAAAAAAATGTTTGTAAACAGTACAATGTCTCTTAGTTTCTAAACTTATTTTATATTTAAATCTTTAGAGTTTTCTTTAGTATAACATGTTTTACATAGCGGAATAATGTCTCCCTTGGAGCCTATATCTTCTCAAGGGTTACCATGGAGAGAGCTGGAAAGAATCTGCCACCAGGGATGAGGTTCTTTTTTTCCTTTAAACCTCTCTATTAGGTGCTTGGACTTTCCTGGTTGGTGATGGTAACTGTTCTGGTGGTTTTGAAAGTAAGCATATAAGTCTCACATCAACTGCTTTCTTTTCATTGGAAATTTAACATGATTTTATAGTTTGTTCTCATGTTATAGTGTCAGACTTGACCCCCAAATATCAGGGTACAAGGCTATCTGTGGTTAAAATTAGTGTTTGTGAACAGTGCAATGCCCCTAGTGTATAGACTTTTATTCATATTTACATATTTAAAGTTTTATTTAGTATAACATGTTTGGCATAGCTGAATAGTGTTCCCCATGGAGCTGTCAGAGTCTGATCTAAGTCTGTAAAATCAGAGGAAGAAAGAGACAGCAACAGATTTGTGGGTGATTGACACCCTAAGAAAAGATATTTATATTAATCTGTAAAAGGACCACAAAGTCCTTAGTGTACAAGAAAAAATAAAATACAAGAAGTAAAATTACAAAAATAGCCTCCTTAGCTAACTCTCTTTATCTCTACAGGAGCCTATATCTTCTCAACAGCACCATGGAGAGATCCTGGAAAGATCTGGCACCAGGGACATGGTTTTTACTTGCCAATAGTTCCACATTCACATGCTCTACAAGTTTAGGCATAGGATAGTTGAACTAGAAGGAATTAGCTTGGTCTGCTTCTTAGTGTCATAAGATTTGGACCGAAGCAGATGATCAGACCCTAAAAACCAGGAATCAGTGACCTTTCCAGGTTCTAGTTAAATAACAGCTTTCACAAGTTGAATGGGCTAACCACCAGGTTAATTGGTAAACATGTGGCCCGTTGAGCATTCCAGTTTTTAGCCCAGTCCAAGTCTTAAAAAATTGGTTTCAAACCCTCCACCTAAGTGCATGGGTGAACATAATTTGACCACATGAATAGAGAAAATGAGTGGGATGGGTGGGTACAACTAATGGAAGTGAACATACTCTATTGGTGTGATATTTTGTGTTTTACTTTTATCCCTTCTGATAATTTCTTTTTCTCATCAGATGGTATCAATGGGTAGACGAAGATTTGGTACCGACTTTCAGCTCATGTTCAGAATCCTCAAGTTGCTTCTCTTCCTTGGCTTCGTGTCTGTCATGACCGTCTTATTTGTAGTCTGTAGCCTCACAATTTCTGATGTATTTGCTGGAATTCTTGGATTTATGCCCACTGGGTGGTCACTTCTACTTGTAAGTGCCATTTTTCACTTTATATGCTCTCCAAGGACAAAGGAGTTATATCACAAGCTACAGTAAAAAATCGTATTACTACTTTGTAAAGCACAATGAATGACACGATGCATTGGTTTGTGCTCACAAGACTTGTCTCCTTTTTGTAGTTAAAAACTCAGTATTCATAAGGGCATTTTAACTGCAAAAAGGAGATAAGTCCTTAAAATAAGGAATGCCAAATGCAGCATTAATCTGGCAGCATGTTAGCAACCTGATAAAAACCAGAGTATTAATTAGAGGAATATTCTTATTGACGTCATTTTGTCTTTTTTGTCCTTTCAAGATTGGGCAAGCATGCAGACCCTGCATGAAGGGAGTTGGTTTCTGGGATTCAATAAAGGAGCTAGCAAGAGCATACGAATATGTGATGGGGATCATAGTCTTCATGCCAATAGTCGTTTTATCATGGTTCCCATTTGTTTCAGAGTTCCAGACACGTTTACTCTTTAACCAAGCATTCAGTAGAGGTCTGCAGATATCTATGATTCTTGCAGGGAGGAAAGATGAAGCATCCACGGAGCTAAGTGACATTAATGCAGAAATCAATGACAGTCTTAGTAAGGCGGTGGCTCACAAGGAAACATCCAAATGAGATTCAGTCTTATTGATGTACATTCATTTCAGTCTCCTTAGAGTGGTTTCATATTCTTTGCAAGCGCAGGCGACATCACATGTTATTTTCGGATCATTGACTCAAGGTGATCAGTATGGTTATTTTCAGATCATTGATGTTACATGGTAGCAAATGCAACTGTAATGTAGTAAACAGGAAGAGAAATTTCATGGTTGAATTTACGGGCAACACTATTTTTAGAATCCATGATATGAATATTTCCTAGACTTGTTCTTTGGCTACCTAATGCAAAGGTTATTTTAGAAAGAAATGATAATATTTAGAATGTCATCCATATTGAATGGAGTTATTGATTGTATTACGTAACTATATCTATATCTATACTACTAATAGTCTTATGTTTTTGGAATTCTCTTGATTAAAATACCCTTCTTTTTAAATGATGGGAGTTGGGCCTTGATTAAAATACCCTTCTTTAGGGATACATCTTACGTGAAGCTAGTTCCTCGTACAGCAGTTGGGCCTTGGAAAGAGTTGTGGAGCATCAATGATCGATTTACCAGTTACCACCACGGATTCTCACATTTCTTTGGACATGCTTAAATCATTGTTTACCAAACAGTGCTAACATGATGGCAAGGCATAATCCCAATAGGGAGGGTCCGAGGCTGGCCATTGAAGAAGGAATCAAATTAATTTGGTTAGAGGGAGATGCACAATAGATTATTAATTTCTTGTTGGACCAATCCTTAGAGATCCCTTGGCGGCTACATCATGTTTTGGCCGATTGCAGGAACCTGTTGCATGATTTTGATCAATATCGCATCTCCTTCATTCATCGTACGAGTAATGTTGTGGCTCATTGTTTGGCCAAACATGCCTGTTCTATTTGAATGTTTCTCCTTCATTTCCTTTACCTGTACTGTTGAAACATTCATTGCAATGAAATTGCCTACAGGCTTATCAAAAAAAAGTCTCACATTTATGGTATTAACTCTCATTTTCCCTCATTGAATTATATATTTAAGGCATTTTTGTTTCTCATCACTAAATTTCACTAATTAAAATTAATAGTTTAATACATAACATTTTTAATAGTTTAAAATCGACCCAGAAACAAAACCATATTTTTGTCTAAGTGGTGGTAAGGAACAAGGTTCAAAGTATCGGAAATACAAGGTGTATTTATTGGAAAGACAATTTTAAGAGATGTATCGGGATACGTTTTGGATACACATGGATACGGACAAAAAATCAAGATACGCATAAATATGTTAGGAAATTCAAATAAATCATAAAAAGATATATTATTAACAATGCTTACAAGTTTTATATGATTGTAAATAAGTCATTTAAATGTAAAAAAATCATAATTTAATGTTTATATAAAATGTGACATATCGAGATATAATTAGTAACTGTTGAAAAAATGCTGGAATAGCTAAAATGTGAAAAAAAAAACAAAAAAAAAAACTAAAACGTGAATGTATATACATCAATTTTCAAATAACCAAAATAATTATCTTAATATTTATTAGTATATAAATTTTAATAATTAACTTCAGCATTTATTAATAAGCACCACTAAGAAAAGGGAAAATTGATTTAAAACTAAAAATGCATATAATTACAACAAACAAATTGGAGTGGTTTAGTGGTGAAATTATGTGCATTAAAATCTAGTGACTATGGTTCATATCTTGCTATTGTTAGTATTTGTAGTTTTTACAGTAAGAAAACGAAATTAATGAGAGAGAATCATTAATTAATAGAACTAATGAGAGAATTATAGTTAGGTGCTAAAATTCAAATTTAAATTTAAACTTGCCTTAAATATAGGAGTAATTAATTAATTAATGAACAAGTTAGACTTAAATATAGGATTTCCCTATTCCCACGGGGATACCCATTCCTTCTAATTTTTTATGATGTCAAATTCACTTCATTTTTTGTTTCTATTTCTACAAAAATAAACAAAAAAAAAATTACTTACAATTTACAAGCCTGTCAAAATCGATCCAAATATATTCAAACATGCTCAATCATATTTTAAAGATATTAACACAAATTCATTAATTAACTCATAAGAAAAACACAAATAGATACCTATGGGGATTTCGAGATAATTAGGGAGTGCTCTCCCCATCCCCGCCCCATTGGAAGCGTGGATCCCTCGAGGGAAAGGGGAAAATTGCTATACCTACACTCAATGCCTTTATATTCAAGTTCTGTTTTGGGAAATATTCACTCTCCCCAAAGGCAAACCATGCCAATTCTGATATTCAGTACTTGGACGCGTTACCCTGCACCATAACAATTTGGTGGTTTCATTTTGATTTTATTTACCTTAAATTAACTAAGAATGCATATTGATACAGAAAGATTCAATTTCAATGCACAATAGCTTTTCTTGGTTGACTTCTGCACTCAAAATTTGCACATGGCAATGTGGGAGGAGAAAAGATGGGCATTAATATGGCAGGGATTGAGTCAAGTGAATGCTTACAATGACTCTCTCTCTCTCTTCATGGCTTTCTGCATTCACTATTCAAAATTTGAGAGAACACTGACTCTGCTGTTTGGATTTTGGAAGCAAATTCCACATTTGGGTCATATGGAGAACCTTTTTTTCTTCCATAGTCTTTTCACAGTAGGATTCAGAAACCCTGAAGAGTGGATGCTAACCACATCTGTGAATGTGTGATAGTGGACATGATCAACATAGAAGAACCACCAGTGCTTGAAGTGCGGAGGTTTAGATAACTTGCAACCCAACAATGAGTGGATGTTGGGCTATTTACTTTTGCATTCACTAGTGTCTAAAAATTTCACTTTGCTATCTGGATTTCCATTTCCCTAATGGGTCATTTGGGTCTATTCATTAGATGACCCACCACCCTACCCTACTACATTATTGATATTTTCCTTGTTATCAATCTTTTCACTATCCGATGGACTCGAATTGATTGGACCAGTTCTGGTTTCAGAAATTGGAACCCATGTGTTGGTTTCAGATCTTGATATAAGTGCTGATTATTATCAGTTTGGAATCGATTCCACCCAGTCCCAAACCGATTCAGACCCAACCTGAGTCATATTCATAAAATACATACATACATACATACATATACATAATTTTTAATATTTAATATATACTAAATATATTTATTTATTTATTATAATCAGGTCCGTCAGATAAGACCTGATTATCCTGAGAACCTATCAATTTGGTTCTGGGTCTGGAAATTAGAGACCCTATTGGGTCCGGTTCAGTTCTGGGTCTCCAATATTTCCTATCTGGTCAATTCCAATTCTAGCTTGTCCCAACCCAGACCCGACCCATTGACAGCCCTACCACAAATCCTTGCAGATGGAGTAGCTTAGGCTGCATTTGGTATTCCTCATTTTAAGGACTTATCTCTTTTTTGCAGTTAAAATACCCCTATAAACAATAAATTTTTAACTGCAGAAAGGAGATAACTCCTTAAAACAAGAAAGGCCAAATGCAGCCTTAGCCATTTACATATTTTTTCCTTCGTTCTCTCCATCTCCCTTGATTTCTCAACAATTAATGGTTAGCTCTCAGGTCTGTACCTTCTTTGAACTAGATACTTGTCTTAACTGAGATGCCAGTGTTCCTTGCCATTTCCCAAGTGTGTCTTATTATCTCTAAAATTCTAAGCTACTACTAAGCTGCTACTATTGTAGCCTCCCGTTAGCTCCAACTGAAAGGCATCAAGTTTGATTTTGATTTCTGGGTATCAAGGATGATTCTATCATCAGACCGTTACAATCCTTCTCTTCCTAAGTTTCTTCCCTTGCAATTATATTTGACATTCATGAACTCAATGGACATTATTAATTACATCATTATCTGAAATAATTGTGGAATTGGGAATGGATTTCCAGAAGACAATATTCTTCCTATTTGTTCAAATTGCAAGATACTTCTTCCTTCACTTTATTATCATTTCTGATGGAGGTAATTCTAGTCCACCATGTTGTCACTGGCCTATCCTCTCTTCTAGGTCCTAGAACCAAGGTTTAAAGTATCGATATGTATCACACTGTATCATATAATACGTATCAGTTTTCAGGGTCATCAATATGTTAAATATAGAGAATTAAAACATTTTAATAGGTAATTAAATATATATGGGCCCATTTTTTTCTTTCTTTTTTTGTTTTGTTTTGTTTTGCTCGAAAGGGCTATATAATGGGGGTAATCCATCCCCCAGACCCATAAACCCCCCAACCCTAGTGCAGGTGGGATTCGAGACAAAGGAAGGATTGTCACAAATCTTTTTCATGCCTTTCTAAACAATTTATCTCTCAACAAGAGACAAAGGAAGCATCTAATTTTAGTAGAACAATCCACATTTCAAAATCATTGAGACATCTTGCTAACTTCAATGTTATCCTCCTTAATCTCGGCAGCAAATTGTGTGGATGACATGACTGTGAACATTCCACTTAATCTAGCTAGCCTTCCACCACATTTTGTCCTCTCATGGAAGATGCTTTTGAGAGTTTGGTAGTATTCCATATCTTGTTTTGCTTTCCTTATCTATGTAGTCTCACACCTTTTCAGTTAAGCCTATATAGCTTGTCTGACCTTCTTAGATGTAAGGATTGGTTATAGACCCTTACAAGATGAGGTTTCTCTCCTTTTTAATTAACCATCTTACTTTTCAAGATAAGGTTCTGCTTGTTCAGTATGCTTCTCCAAGTCCAAGATCAATTCATTGCTTCAGGATTACTTTTTTAAAGCCTGAAAAGGCAAATTTCATTCAAAACTGCTCAATATACAGTCCAAGATACTACAATCAATAAAGAAAAATCTAAACGAAGTAACAAAGAACTATAGAGAAAACCCACCACGAGGCAATGGATCAAACCACTAATCAAGCAGAGAGGAACTACTGGGCACCAGGAAATGAACCCTCTACAAACAGCACAAAAATCTTGGGGATTATCTGAGAGAAATTTGTGTTATTTAAATATTTCTTTTCTAATCAACTCAACCCAATTATTGTGGGAGAAAGTAGAATCGTTGAACCAAGATTTTGGCTATATAGGCACTATCTATATCTATACTCTTAATGCCCAACATACTTTTTAGACTGGATTGCAAACTTCTATCCGACCTATATATTAATGCCATAGCCTTTTATATCTTGGACGCCTCTTTAAAGGAATTTTATTTGGATGATGTTCATAAGTTTGCCTTTGAGAAGCTATAAAACATCTCATGAATTGGGAGATGGCACTTCTTGTTGCTGCTTTAATGAGGATGACTCTAGCTGCTCTACATAAGAGCTTAGGCTTCGAACCACTGAGCATCTATTTTATCCTAGTTAATTAAACCAGTTTCCTTGTTAAAAATGCAAATAAAATGAACCCAAGCATTGAATCTGAACTTCTCTCAGAGCCTACACATTATTTATTTATTTATTTTGAAACACCCGTAGCCAAATTCATTCATCTTGGCTTTTTCTTTTGTAAAAAAAAAAAAAAAAAAAAAAAATCCATTGTTTCACAAGATAGAGATAGACTGGTATTATTGCAAATTTGCAATAGGAGATAGGATTAATTTCTATTAATTCAATATCTTAAGGTCCGTATGGTTTGCAAAAATAGGAGTTCGAAATTGGGATTGGAATGGTCCATTCCAATTCCAACTGTTTGGTTGGGCAAAATCAGAATCCCATTCCCATTCCTAGTGGAATGGCATTCCCCCATTTGTGGGAATGGTCATTCCCTCCCCCTCCCTTGGGAATGAGAATCCATTCCTGCCAATTCTAATTCCGGTTTTGATTCCAGTCAGAACCAGATAGGTGAGGGGAATAGGTCATTATGATTTAGATTCTGAGGGATTCTGATTATTATTCTGATTCCAATTCTGACCGTAAACCAAATGGATCCTTAATATTCATCACTATTCACTAATGTTTTAATTAAAGATACATTTTTCTCAAGTTTTCCTTCTTATGTCATAAAATTATCTTTAATTGTATTTAATTTTCATGTTTAATTATACACAAAAATGGGTTTGACTAGGATAAATGACTTGACCTATTTGGCAAAATTGCAGTCTAACCATAGCCATCGGGGATCAAGGATGGAGGATAATTTTTATCCCTGATGGGGGTCAGGATTGGGGATGGGGATTTATCTCTAAATCATGATCAGGGATAGAGAATATGATCCCTGCCCCGAACCCGCCTCATTGCCATTCCTATACCATGAGAACTAGTGTTTTGATGACCATAGAAACCTAGATGATTTAACAGTTCAAACTAGCAATGGAAAGTTCACCTTCATTCCTTCATTGGAGGAGAATAGAACCATGGATTAGTGGAAATCATGACCATCTAATCCATGTTATTATGCTAACTTTAAGATTCTCTCAAACATGAGCAACATTAGGGCTGCAAGAGATTGGATCAAATTCAGATATAGGGGTATTATTAAAATCAGATCCATAAAATTCTAGGAGTTCCAAAGAAATAAATTTTAAACTTAGTAAATCTATATAAATTGGTATAAATCTACAAAACAAAATATAAATAAATAAAAGTAGACTTATTTGAATCCCAAATCCCACTTAATTCTAAACAAAATCAAATCAAAATTAAAAAACTGTAAGGTTTAAATGGAGGAAATTGAATGAGGTGAAAAGTAGTAGTTCAATTTACAATTTAAATCTCACAATTATATAGAGACTAATTTTAAAAATGAGTATTTTAGTCAAAATAAAGTTCCACAATCTTATTTATATTTTTAATAGTAATGTAAATATAGAATTATAGATGTGTTCATTTTTTTTTGTATTTTTTATATTTCTGTGTAAAAATAATTTTGATATGTCACACTGACTTTTTGTTTAATATGATAATTAATTAATATTGTACATTTGCCTGAATGTTCTTTTCGCAACATTTATGTATTGTTTTCATTTTTGTATTTTTTATTTTTTATTAATTTTTATTATTTATTTATGACATTAAATGTTAATACATTTGACCCAAAAGTTGAACTATTGATCTTTGTCAAATAGTAAAATAATTTCACTTTTTATTAGTTCTAAAGTATGTATTTCATTTTTATTATCAATAAAAATAATTCTTTTTATTACACTTATTTTTTTATTTAATTAATAAAAGTTTCATAAATGTGTCTAATTTTTTCTACATTTTTGTAATTTTCTATATTTATTTCTATTTTAAAAATCTTATTACCTAACTATGACTTCATAGGTTTACCAATTTGATTTGAATGGTTGAATTGTTTAGCCATCACTTGGATAAAGACTGTTTTGTTTTTTATCCAGTTTTAAAATATATGGGTTTATATTGTTAAAAATATTGACATAGATCTAATTAGTACCATTTATTGGTAAAAACTAACTTAAATATAGGACTTAATAAGAGAAAATGGGAGTTAATACCTTTAAGTATAAGACCTAATGAGAGAGGATTAAATAAGGTGGAAAGTAAAAAATTGAAGTTACATTTTCAACCCTTATAGTTAGAGATGTAATAAATAGACAAATATGGGTATTTTAAAAACCATCAAAAGTTGGCATTAAAGTTGTAATACTATGATTTTCATACCTTTTATCAAACAAAGAAATAGAGGGTAATTTTAGTCCAAAAAACTTTCACTCTACATCCGCACTTTTATATAGTATAGATCTTTTTTCTTTTGTTCGTTTAATAGAAAAATGTAAGATTTATATAGAGAGAATTGAATGAGGTGAAAAGTAGTAATTAAATTTACAATTTTAACCTTATAATTAAATAGGGAATAAATTCAAAAGTGAGTATTTTAGTCAATGTTTTAAAAATCGAACAGTCGAAATATTTTGGCCCGAGAACTAGTCAAGTCACTAGTTTCATTTTTTGCCATGAACCGCTATTTTTATAAACAAAAAAAAAACATTGAAATGGTTAGAGAACTGTTGATCTGGACAGTTTAACCGTTAAAATGTTCAACCTAGTTAACGGTTCTCAGGTTGCTTTCAAACTAATTCTAAATTTTTTATTTATTTTAAAATAGAAATTAAAAAATAAAAAATGATAAAAAACTTTCATATCTCAAAATCTTGTTTGATTATTCCCAATTGCCAACATTAGATAGGGTTTTTGGTTATTCTATTTTGATTTTGAGTTTTCTCATTTTTGTGATTCTTTTTAAGTTGTAACAATAAAAAAAAATTGCAACTCCAATGAAGAAATTGAAAAATTGATGCAAGAGATGAGATATCAAATACCAATCTTATATTAAAATCTGAGGTACACCAATGAATCAAATGATCTGGAATTTGAGGGAGATTTAGAGAGATGTAAGAATAGGGCAAGCAGTGTTGTAGCGACAGTTGAACTGCTAATTCGGAAACTAAAAGCCAAAGCGGTTTCGTTTTTTGGTCGATTTTTAAAACACTAATTTTAGTCAAAAGAAAATTCCACAATCTTATTTATATTTTTAATAGTAGTGTAAATATAGAATTATATATGTGTTCAATTTTTTCTATATTTGTTTTATATTTCTATGTAAAAATAATTCCGATCTATCACACTTACTTTTTGTTTAATATGATAATTAATTAATATTATACATGTGCCCGAATGTTTTTTACAATATTTATGTATTTTTTATATTTTATTAAATTTTATTATTTATTTATGACATTAAATGTTAATACATTTGACCCAAAGGTTGAACTATTGATCTTTGCCAAATAGTAAAATAATTTCATTTTTTGTCAGTTTTAAAGTATGTATTTCATTTTTATTATCAATGAAAATAATTTATTACACTTATTTTTTAAATTTGATTAATAAAAATATCATAAATGTGTCTAATGTTTTCTATATTTTAATAATTTTCTATATTTATTTCAATTTTAGAAATTTTATTATCTAACTATGACTTCATAGGTTTATCAATTTGATTGGAATGGTTGAATTGCTTAGTCATCAGTTGGATAAAGAATGTTTTTGTTTTTCAAATAGTTTTAAAATATATGAGTTTATATTGTTAAAAATATTGAGATAGATCTAATTAGTAGTACCATTTATTGGTGAAAAATAACTTAAATATATGATTTAATAAGAGAAAATGGGAGTTAATACCTTTAAGTATAAGACTTAATGAGAGGGGATTAAATAAGGTGGAAAGCAAGGTTCAAAGTATCGGCCCATATCGGTTGATACGTATCGTGTCGGGAGCTTCCTGATATGCCCCTACAGGAGGTTGTATCAGGTCAAACCATGGTTCAGAGGGTAGTTGTGACTTAAACCAACTCCTCTAAACCAGTTTTGAGAAAAAATAAAAATATATAAAAAAAAAGCACCGATACAAACCGACGTATCGGCCTATGCTGATACTTTGAACCTTGGTAGAAAGTAATAATTGAAGTTACATTTTCAACCCTTATAATTAAAGATGGATTAAATACACAAATATGGCCATTATAGTAGCTATTAAAGCTAACATTAAAACTATAGTAAAATGACTCGATCTAAATATGGTTTTAACACAGGGGCCCTTATAATTCCCATGTCGTATACATAGGATAAATCTTAATTAAGAGAAAATAAAATTAGAAATATGGTACAATATCAATGACTTTCAACCATTTCATGTATGCATTATTTCCAAATAGGGCCATTTACTAAAACACCCCCTATAGTTTCATAGATTTTCTAAAACCTACCCTATAGTTTGTGTTTTACTATAACATCCCTTATAGTTTGCAATCAATCTACTTAATCAACCTTCTATTAGATGACAGTAAAAAATGACAAGTTTGACCTTAACCCTAATGCCCATTTGAATAAATTTAATAAAAAAAATAAAAATAAAAATGCTAATTTTCCCTTAATAAGACACAAGTAACCACTCTATTTAGCTCTAGTTTGTCAATTTCGTTTTCTATACGAAGAAGTGTTAGGGGTGTTACTATTTTTAGGTGATGGTGTTACTATTTTTAGGTGGAAAAAGAAACACATTTTAGTGAAAAGGTCGATTAAGTAAATAGGTTGCAAACTATAGGGGTGTTTACTGTATTAATAAAATGAAAACTATAGGATATGTTAAGTAAATCCGTGAAACTAGGAAATTATAGGAGTGTTCTAGTAAATGGCCCTTTCAGATATTTTTAGTGTTCTAATAGTTCTAATAGATACTTTTTACTCCAAAATATCTGCTACCAACTTCATTCTCTCCTTCCTTGAGTTTCATATCGTTTCCTTTCCTTCTACTTATGACCCTTGCAATTTATTTATTCCTTTTGTGTCCTCTTTCTCCTATTATGGTTCAACCGGAACCCTACTCAAAGTTATTCCAACCCAAACCTAACCTAACAGATGAAAATGTAATAAGGTTACCAAGAGGGGGGTTATATATACAATTTTCTTAGTGCCACTATGTCTCTATGCCAAGGTGGATTACCATTTAACCAAACCCACTGACATCCTTACTCTTCCTCCACCCTTCACCTATCTCATCCCTACCCATCCTCCATTCTTCACTTCTCTATCTCTCATCTCTACCAATCCCCCTTTCCCTCTCTCTCTCTCTCTCTCTCTCTCTCTCTCTGTCTCTCTCTGTGATTCCATGTGCAATCATATGCAATATGACTTGTATAGAGACAAAAACAGTTGTTCAAGCTGAATTTTGACATAATTAGTCTCTATGGTGGGACTCGTTGAGGGAGGGGTCCCTATCTATCTAGTTATGGCCCTAGCTCATTTGAGGGGCGTCATGATCTCAAACAGTTCATGAACATGGCAGATCATTGGTGAGAACATTCAGCAATTCTACTTGAAATACTGATTGGTACATAGCACAATTTTGCTCCACTCACATTCTTATTGATTGGGAAGAGCTCATCAAGGCCAAACATGTACTCCAGTAGGACCCATATCCACGCATAGAAGTATGTGCATGGTAGAGAATGGTATGGTATGTTGGGGTTTTTGGTGAAGAAGTCTAGGCTACTGTTTGGTTAAATTTCTGCTATAACCAATCACTATTGAAGAATGAGTTTTGAGCAAATAAATAAATATTCTTTTCTGAAATTAAAAATTTTCCAAAGAATTAATTTTCTGAATATTTTTTAGCCCAAACAAAAAGTTCAGATATCAATTAAATGTAAAAAGGATCATCAGAATTAATTCTCTAAAAGCATGCCAAACGCAATATTATTGTTTAAGTAATCGAGAATCTTCTATTAGTTCCATATGGCAATCTAGTTGGGTGCCTAGGCTACAAGGCGTTTATTAGTAGGGCCCTGTGCGATGCACTGGAAAATCATATAATTTGAAAGATATCAAGGATTTTTCTTTTTTGGCAAAGGTTAAAATATAGGGAAGGCTTAAAAATTGTTTTTCTATGGGTCTATAAAACCGGGGATCATCCCCAAACCTCTAAAGTTTCACAACCCTAATGCAAGCTGGATTTGATCCTAAGTCTCTACTACAACCAATAGGAGACCTTACCAACCAACCAATTGACACTTTGGCATAGATATTAAAACTAAATTAATAAAAAATCTATTTATAATTTATTATTGTTTACACAACAGAAAAAAAAATCTATACTAATATAAAAAGAACAAATGGCCTGGCATTGTTTCTGGAATTTTTATTTGACATAAATACCTCCTCTTTTAGTGTTAAATACACATTAAAAAGGGTAAAAAAGATTTTTTAAAATCTAATTAATACATTGTGTTAAAAGATAATACTACCCTATTAGTTCCCTACTAAATGCGCATTAGAAGATTATTCTTTTTTTTTTTTTGACAAAGCATTAGAAGACTATTCAGACACCTTTGTTACTAAAAGCTTCAATATTTATCAAGAAAAAATACCATATTAATTTAATTATTGATTCCTAAATAGAGTTAATGGGGTAAGGTTGTTTTTACATTATCATATTGAAATCTGTATTCACACCATATCCCACATGGGACTGACTAGTGAAGTTGGAAAATTTTGGTTCGTTTTTTTTTTTTTTTTTGGATATTTATCACAACATGCCAACCGAGCCACCACTCACTTGGTTTGGTTAATGTGATTTAAGGGTCAGAATTTCTAGGCCCAAAGTACAATTGGGGTAGGTGCCAGCTGGGAATTGATGCCAATTCACAGGTGGGCATTGATGTATAGAATGAGGGTTTTTATCATTTTGAATGTTTATACCTCTACAATGGAATTCAGAAATCTGTATTGGGCCTATCCATACTTTTCCTTTAAATAAAAGTCGATTATTAATAATTTATAGCTAAATTATCTTTGATTCCACTTGCTATAAAATCTTCCTTTTGTTTTTTATGGAAAGCAAAAAATGAGAATAGTTGGAAATAAATATATTTTGGCTTATTTTTTGGACTTTTAGAGGTGAAAAAATAAATAAGATCAATTTGAATTTCTATTTATTTCTTATAGAAACAATAGTTCAAGGAGCATGATGTCATCGTGGTTGAGAATAATGGGCAACACAACACCCTCTGAATCACATTCAGGACATTTTTTGCATTAACATGTTTGTTCAAAAGTCTTTTAAAGTGTGGTAACTTTTTTTATTGAAAAGAAATTAATGCAACCAAAATAGGTAGGCATTTACTTTATTTTTTAATTCATGGGGCTACGCAAATGGGGAAGGGGGAGGAGGGCCGAGTAGCCCATCCCCCTATCCCTTTAACCCCCCAATACCGCCACCTAAAGGTATGGATGTTAATGCGTCAGGTTAAACCGTAAACCCGACTTGACCCAACCCTATAGGGTCAGCTTAATGTTTTAATTCTTTGACCTGGGTCGGGTTCGACCATTGCATGTATACATAGTATTCTTGTAATTTTTGGTTTTATTCCTTTTTTTCTAAATAGAAAAAGTGGCACCGTAGAATCTAGAAAACAATTGAAGTGCTATGGGTCAGGCAGTAACGGGTTTACATCCAAGCGGAATGGACCAACCCATGACGTTATAATTAAATAATAAAAAATGAAATATATAAAATACAATATTTATAAATTTTTTCTACAACTCTATATTCTCTCATATTATATATTCATCATATTAAATAAAATTTGTAATAAACAACAACAACAACAGCAATAACAATAATAATAATAATTGTTATTGTCATCTGAAATTTTCACATGCAACACACGTGAAAAAATTATGAATAAATTTCCCAATTGACATGAAAAAAATAAAAAATTATTTATATGAATAAATTAATTTAAAAAAAAATGAATTTATGAATAATTAATTACTAAAAATTTAAAAAATAGAAATTTAGATTTTTTAATTAACTTTCACTAAATTAAATTACCAAAAACATGAAAATTAATTTATTTAAATCACTAAATTAAAAACCAAAAACGAATGTAAATTATGACACTTATAAAAATTATTAGTAATTACCAAAATAAATTACCAATATTAAAATTCCCCAATAATTTTTCAATTTAATTATTACCAAAAACCAATGTAAATTACTCAAAATTATTAAAAGTTTACAATAATTTTTCAATTTAATATTTTACAATTGCCAAAAACCAGTGTAAATGAAAATATCAATAAATAATTTTTATTACTAAAATTAAAATTCAAAATCTATAATTTTCTAAAATTACCTAAAAATTGCTGAAAATTAATTTTTTGAAATTTTGAAAATAAATAATTATCTTTAAATTGATAAAATTTTCATTTAATAGTTATTAATTTCAGATAATACTAATATATAATTAATTTCATATAATAATAAGTTAATATTTAAATATTAAAATTTGATTATTCAATAATTATTGATATAAACAAATTAATTTTAGACATTTTTTGTATTTTGTTTATAATTAATTACAAAAATATCAAAATAAATTGATATTTTCATTATTTTAATTATCTTATACGTTCAATGTTTGGAAGTTTCAAACTTTGTTACAACATTGGCATGGGAGGTAGGGTGACATGGCCAAAGGCTAAGAGCCGGATGATGTGGCAAAATGAGGGGGGTAGGGTGAAGGTAAACTTGAATTGAACTCGATTTGTTGTGTTTATTTTTCATCATTTTAAAATTAAATTTAAATAGAGTTCAAATTAATAATTTGTTCTTTTATTAAATTTTAATTTATTCAGTAAATTGTTATTGATGCATAATATAAGTTATGATATTATGCTAAGTTTATTACTATTTAAAATTTTTAATCGTGTTAGAATTTGTTATTATAAATTAAGTATAATATTACTGTAATTAATTTTAACAAATATTATTGTTAAAATTTTAAAAATAGTAATTTATTTTGATTTTTCTATTATGTTAATCATTTTTAAATTAAAATTATTACATTATAATATAAAATTATTATAATTAATTATTAAATTTTCAATGACCATATGAAAAATATTATGTATAATTATAATATTTTTTTAATTTTTAAATTTTATTACTTTTATTATTTGTCTTATTGTCTTATTTATTTTATTCTTATTAGTACTTTAGATAATTTTTTACTAATCTTATTAGTATTTTAGATAGGGAAAGAGGTATAGAGGGTTTGCAGGCATTAGAATTAGGTTGTTTATTGTGAGATAAGTTAGGAGATGTTTTAGAAGGCTTTTAGGAGAGGAGATGATTTAGTTGATTTGGAACGTGACTGTGTGTGTGTGCGAGAGAGAGAGAGAGAGAGAAATTTTAGGAATAAGATAGGGGATTATTGCCTATGTTGTTTCCTTATTGGTTTAATGGGCAATTATGTGGAATTAAAATAAAACAAAAAATTAGGAATGGAATTTGGAGCAAGGAGAGGCCCTCTAGCGTGGACAAATGTTGGCTTAGGAAACCACCAATACAAAGTGGGGTATAGGAAAGATGTGGATTGTAGGATTGAATAAAGTCTACCTCTGAAAAATATTCATGTATTAGATTTTTCAAAAGAGTACGGTCAGATGCACCGCAGAATTCTGATTTCCACTGCAGACCTACAATCAAAATGTCAATTACCCCCACCCTATACACCAATGCCTGCCCGTGAATTGGCATCAATTCCGAGTTGACACCATGATTGATTTTGTTTTTGAAAGCAAAAACAATATAATTTTGCTAATGTGGAAGTTGTTTATGTTTTCAAAAGTAAAACCAATCATGTTATCGTAGCAGAACACCCCTTCAATTGGATTGGTCCCACCTATGAGAATATTTGTAAAAAAAAAAAAAAAACAGCATGATCAAATGACTTGTAATCAATTCATTTTTACAGTATTTTGAGAGATTTCTAACAGTTAAATAGAATCATTCTCCACCATCCAAATGTACAATAAAAATGCAAACAAACAGGATTTTGGTCTTGTTTGTCTAGTGTGACCCATTCAATGGAAAGGTCCCTATCAATATGGCTCCAAATTGCTTTATAGGTATTATGTTCCTATGAGTAAGCTTTGGAGAAATAGTTCATGAACTTCCCAAACAGTGGTGAGAACATTTATGTTTTCAGTTCACTCATAATCTTATTGATGTATTTTCTTGCTGTTGACAAAACACACAGAATGGACAACCCCCTGTCCCTTGTTAGTCTATGTTATATTAAAGGGTTCAACTATGATAAAAAAAAAAAAACTTGTAATCAATCAACTACCAATCAGGTGGTATTCATTAAAATTAAAATTCAAGTAGGGGATTGGTCAAGCGTCATAGATTTATCAAATAATAAATTGGGTTCAACAAAAGTATTGGCAATAACAAAAGGTGTGGACTATAAAAAAGGCTTTTGCGGCTGTTTGAATAGCATTTTATAATTTAGGTTCAATAAAATGTCTGACACGTGGTATTAGGCTTCAAATACCAATTATTAAGTATTTAACCAATGTGCATAATGCCCCAAAACTGCTGGGATGTGTTTAGGGATGAAAATTTATACCTTATCCCGTAGGTATTTATTTTGATCGTGTGGGTTTTTTTTTTATATGGGTATGGTATGGCATTAGGCTAAATCCAATCATTCCCGACCTATATATTGTTAGAAAGCATATAAATTGTATGTATTAGGTGTTAAATTTAATAATATTTTGAATTTTATGTAAATGATAATTAATAGTTTATGATTTTTACATGTTTTAATTAAATAATAGGAAATTAGACGTGGGTTCTAAACCCAATCTGCCCTACCCTTTAATTTGGGGAGAATAGGGTTAGGGGAGGGTTTGGATTCTCAAAATCCAACCCACTACAGGTTTTGGGGCAGGTATGGGTTGGGAGACTTACGAAGGTAGGGTTTAGAATTTACAAAATCCTCCCTGAACTCACCCCATTGCCATCCCTAGATGTGTTAAGCCAAGCCTTTTAATCTTTAGGTTTAGAAAGAGTACAAATACAAATATGTATAATACAAATACATCCAAAATAATACAAAATAAAAAGTGTAATACATATTCGTATTTGTATTCCTTCCAAACTGAGCCTAGGACTATTAAAAAAAAAAGCCAACCTAAAATAATCAAAAAGCAAGAGATGACTTTTCACTACCTAATTAGGAACTTTTAGAGTAGAATTGACATTAATGATGGGTTGGAGGAACCAATTCCAAAAGCCTCCATATTATTCTGTTTGGCTCTTTCTGCACATGGGCAAGAATTTAGCAAACTCTAGAAATGTAGTCTTTGATTTCTACATTGTAGTGGAATTAGAATGACTAGAGGGACAGTGAAAGAATTAAGGCAATAGTATGATTTAATTCAAAATTAGGGGTGCAAATGGATTGGGTCATGATCCAATCCGATGTATATGTTATGTATTTATTTATTTATATATATATATGTTATTTATATTGCATTTTTGTATTATTTATTTTTATAAAAACATGTATATATATTAATGAAAATAGTTGAAAAAATACTTATTATTTTTTTGTTTTTCTTTATTTAAATATTTATATTTTTTTTCCTTTTAATAATCTATTAATTTTTTAAAAAATGATTCAGACCGAATTAGATTTAAATATCTAGCATCTTGATCGGATTCAAATTCAAATCAGTACTTATGAAATCTGATCAGATCTTCAAATCGAATAAGATAAGACCTATAGTATTTCAGATCAGATTTGAATATACCTTAATCTCTCTCTAAGATCTAAGGATGGCTTGGTAACTACTAAGCATTACTTTCTTATGGACTTGTCTTTTAATGGATTGGCAAAATCTATGGTGCATTAAATTGCTGCAACATTACTCAGATGTGAATAAGCCAATGTCACAATGATGATTTCAACTTTATTAAAGCCTTCAATGCTAAGTACACTTTGTGAAACGGGAATTTCCTTTTGTAACGTGCACCAAGGAAAAATAAGCAGACCATACGATATTTTTAATGTGATTGGTTGAAACTTTCATTTAATATGTAACAAATTTTTGAAATACACCCAAGTTTAATTACTTCTCCTTCATATTCAAGGTAATTTTCTCTGACTAGAATATTTTATCTACTATTTCCACATATGTTGCAATGAAAACCCTTCTTTTCATCCATTCTAACTCGTTTTGGTTCAAATGTTTTTAAAAAAAAAAATTCTATATTTTATGTTGAAAAAATAAGTGAAATATTTAGGGGTAAAATAATAACCAACGAATCCAATTATAGCATTAAAAAATAAATTATACCAAAAAAAATTGTAAACAATGAACCAGTATTTTTTTAATTGGTCAAATCTCTTCCAATATCATCCCTTCTTTTCGTTACCTTTTCCTTCAAACCAAATATAGCCTTGTGCCCCGAACCCGATTGAATAGCATAGTAGAGGATGTGAATAGGGATGCCAGTGGGTCAGGGTCGTCCTTCCCAACCTGAACCTGACCCGATGTGGCTAAATGAATAGAAGATAAAAGTTTGGTTGAATATATGTGTGCTACACATGGGATGGTTGGATTTGAACCCACCCCAGATCCAATTAAGGCTGAGCCCACCTCAACCCGACCCATGTAACCCGATCCACTGACAGCAATGCGATGCACGGTAAGAAGAGGGTGATTATCTGCTATAGTGCAACAGTACTTGTTGGCGACTTGGATCGCGATCTTGTTTTCTTTGATGTACCTTGTTGTCCATGATGTGATTTCGGCTTATCCTAGAATTGATTCCAGTGTAGGGAAAAAAAAAACACATAAATGGTGTCGGTCCCACACGACCCACCATCCTCCATCTTATACAACCCGTCACGTTGATCGGTGGGGCCACCAAAGAATGGTACGCGCATGGTGCTTTTGGCACGCGTAACACGCCTACACACGCTTTTTGAAAGACATCGTTGGAAAGGAAGCTTAGCCTGAATATCCTATTCGCATTTACAAAACTAGCTTAGCCTCGATTCCCCACTTCGGGGTCATTGTACTAAGTTACTCCAAATCACTGTCTACCGTGGATCATCATATACCCCTATCTCCATTCATCAGTACCCTCCATCATTTGGTTACTGTGATCGTAGAATCAAAGATCTCTACCAGGTCCAAACATGGGAGATTTTGCAAAGTCAACAGGAAATTTGATCGTGACCGCTTGATCTACAGTGCTTTACGTCATCAGTCAAATTGATGTTCCACTCTGGGTTTTTTCGTGTCACTTTCTGTCTATTAACTGCGTTTAATAGACATCAGATAAGGTTTACAAAGCTGCCACAATCGCTCTTTCAGTCGCCCAACGACTCTCTTCCAGATGCGAGAGATATGGATTAGATCATTAGATGCTTAAGGGTATTTTCGCAATTAAGAAAATAATTTAAATTATCCATTACACGTGTAATCATATTAGGGCGAGTAGTTTTGACAGTTAATGCGACTGCAAAAGCGGCTGGCTGTGACGGGTGGTGATAGTTCGAGAGTCAAAATTATCAGACAAAGGCAACAAAAACACGGAAGAAGAAACGCCTCGTTGGCACGTCACGCGCGCCAGATCAAACGGTTGATGTTTGATCCGCAATAAACGGAAAGCATTTCCAAGGCCATAATCGACGGCCGACGTTCTCCGGGTTTGACTCCGTTGTGGCTTTGTATGAGCACACATCACGAGACTGCATTAAATAACTAACCGTAGTTAGATCTTAACCCAACCTCGGGTTCTCTCTCTCTCTCTCTCTCTCTCATTAATTTAAGTCTTTCTTTTTCCTATTCTGATCTCTCGCTGCGTGTGTTTTGCTTGTTTGCTTTCGCGATCTCTAACAGTCAAAGGGCCATCAAATTCGCGGGAACATAACGAAAAAGTTTGGATTTTTATGTTGATTTGAGCTTCATTTTTGGATTCTCTAAGTCGAGATCTTCTCAGGAACCCTAGGTTTGATTTCGTTACTGTTCGTTCATTGGTTTTATTGAGTTTCTCCGGGTTTCTAGGGCTTTCAGTGCGTTCAGCTTACTATTCTTTTGTGTTCTGAAGGAATTCTATTGGATTTCAACAGAATATGCATGTTTTACGGCGGAGTCGAGCTTCATTTTAACATATTTCGCTGTCGATTTGTTTTAAGTTGGTCCTTTTTGTACCCATTTTCTGTAAGCTGTCTTTTTAGTAGTGCTCTCGGATTTGGTTTCTTTGATAAATTTCTCATGTCATCTTATGAATTGTTATGCTAATTGTGATGATTTACTTATGATTGTAGGGTTCTTTTGGTGCCTAAAAGATCCATTTGCTAGGTTGCGCTTGGAATGTGTATTTGGTCTAAATTTATTTGAAATTTCACCAGCTTTCGCATTTTTAATTCGTTTTTAGGTTGATCGCTCGTGGTTTCATTTAAGTTTTCTTTTCAAGGATTTGTGCCGTTGATTTTCTGATTATTATTATTATTATTGTTTTTGGTTTAGTTTTTATTAAACATAACATTATAGTACAGTTGTCTTATTTATTTTTGTTTTTCTTATAGTTTTTTCTGCTTATTTAAGTTAATGACTGAACTTCGTTCTTTTCTTAATTTCTTATCATCTCGGGTTTTCTACAAAATTTGAATTGCTCTGGTTTCGTCATTGCTGCAGAGTTTGAGCTGAAAGAGTTGATCAGTATGCCGTGGACATCTTCTTTTGTTAATTACAGCAGGAACTGTGTCCGCTTGGTGGTGTTCTTCCGTGTCATACTGTAATATTAGGGCTCCTGTCGTAAGATCCTCTTCTCCCACTTGTACCCGTTTTTGACATCAGACTGACTTTTTCTTAATTTATTTCGATCATAATTTTAATACCTGTGAACTATGAAGTTTCGCCTTCTCCATGGTCAAGTTGTTAGATTTGCTTTAGCTATTTTCTCAGTCAATCTGCTTCATTTTCCTTTTTCTCTTCGTTTCTGTTAAAGGGTTTTCTGGATTACTGGTGCTGGTGAGATACTTTGGAGTTCTGAAGGGATTGTTTTTCACTCATTTCGATCTTATTTACAAAGCGGTTTGGGCGGAGTGAGAATGTACATTGTGGTTAACCTGAAGAGATATCGAACAGTAAAGAAAGTCGGGAAAATTACAATGAATGTGAGGATCATTGCGTGCTACCAATTAATGCAAGTTTGTCAGGTAACTGTTTGTTGTTGTCTGTATGTTGAAATGCTCTTCTTCTTCTTCCTGATTAGCACTCTCAGAGAAAAACCCTTGGATATTTTCAGTCAATTTAATTTCCAATTTATGTGTTAATTATGCTTGATATTTAGCCTTTTGGTAGTATATTGGTTGGATTTTTTCTTCAATTTACATGTAACGCTTTGAAGTGGATCATTTAATTGATAATTCATGCAAAGCAAGTCCTATCTGCTTTTGGTGGATTGTCACATGAAGATGGGTACTTTTAGGATAAATAGTCATTTGATGAGCCAATAAATGGAAATTTATGCAACAGCACTTCTATAGTCCTATTATTTTTGTTGTCGTTTTGTTATTCTTATTCCTCTTTATAGGTGATGACATTTGTCTATCTGGTTAAGCAAATGCTATTTTAGATATTTTTTTGAAAGAAACTGTGTTAATGGTCAGCTTTAATCTGTTCTGTACTTGTTGCTATTTTATCTTTTGGATTCAAGGTTTTAAAATTTAATACAATTTATTCCTGTTGACCATCAAAAGAATTATTTTGGAGACCAGAGTGAAGGTGTAGGAAGGTGAGTAAATGTTCAGGACTGAAAACAAGAGAATGCAAATTGTTGTCCACATTTTCCTACACCTTGTCTTGGTTTTATTGGTGAGCCTACACCTTGTCTTGCTAATGGATGATATCATATGTAATATGCAATGGCTAAAGGGAAGCTTGTTTTGGCATTTTTATTGGTCGCCAGAGAAAAAATTGTTTCTGTTGGGTTAAGAATTGTAAATTTTGAATTTATCCCGATGATGTTATGTTATAAGAAAGTGTGTACACTTTATGGTTTTCTTCCAAATTCAAAATTTTCAGAATTTATGACAATGTTATCATGATTGTTTCTACTTGCATCTTCTCAACCATTACTTGTAATTTTAATTGATTTTGTTACTTCAAATTTGGTATTCTTCTACATTCAAAGTTCCTAGACATGTAATATTTTTTGAGGATGTTATCTGTGAGTATTTCTATTTGCAATTTCCTAACCTTTGTCTCTTGCATTCTTAACTGATCTTTATTACTTTGATGTCATTTTGCAATACCTTCATGTGTTTTCTTTTTTCTCATGGCAGGCTGAGTACTTCCGCCAGCTGCTTAAGCCTGTTACGTAGTTCAGATATTACAGACTCTGGGAAAGAGGAATTGACTGCCTTCTTGCTTTGTTAGTTTTTTAGAAGGCAGTAGCAAAAATGAAGTATTTGTATTAGTTGTTAACTTGGAATAGGCAGTTGTCTCGCCACCATGGCAGTAGCATAAGCGGCATAAGCCCCTCCAATTTAGTCTTCTCTTTAGCTTAGGAAACCTTGCTCTATTCGAAACCAAACTACTGTGTTCTCAACACAATCCTTGCATCCATCCATTCACATCCTGTATTCTACTGTTTACTGTGACCATTCATGCAGAGTGACCAACACATCTACCCTAAAAAGGTGGTAGCACCGCTCGCTTATCAAGTGAGCAGTGGCTATATGTATAATGCCCCTGTTGCACCTGGCTTAGGTTCAACTCTACCACCGGGTGCAAAGCAGACAACATCATTTCATGGGTTTGAATTTCAACCTTCTGAAGTCTTTCCAAAGAACTTCATCATTTTTGACCAGACTGACAACAGAAGCCGGATCATGTTCCATCCCACACTTGCCAACAAATTTAATTGCCCTGGATTTGATATCTGTGGGGTTAACACCGACGAAAATGGGGTGAGGAACAGGGACAACGGAGAGTTTTCCACTCCCCTCAAGGAGGACACAGAAGATATCAATGTTTTGTTAAGCTTGGAAGAGGAAGAAGAGGAAGATAGGGATGATGTCAGCACTGCACGAACTAATGGCAGCTGCGGAAGCAGTTCTCCTGATTCATGCTCAACTTATGGTTCAAAAACAAGCAAGCGAAGGTTGTCATCATCCATCCAGAAGTCATTTTCTGGCAGTGGTAGCAGCTGCAACAGTGAAAGTAAACGTCTGAGAATGAAGAAGATGATGAAGGCACTGAAGGGAATTGTACCTGGTGGTAAACAGATGAGTACAGTTGCTGTTCTTGATGAAGCTGTTAGATACCTCAAATCTCTGAAGGTAGAAGTAAAGAAGCTAGGGATAGGGAATTTCAAAAACTGAGCCATATCTCTACCACGGTAACTAAGATTAAACTCTCCCTTCTTCTCCTTATGATTATCAATAAACACCGTCCTATTAGGTTCTTTCTTCTCTCTCTCTCTCTCTCTCTCTCTCACCCCTTTTATGGCATGGAGGTTTTGGGAGAATGATGATGACTGGGGGTCCGGTTGTACACAAGGTCGTCCGACAAAGGCTTATGATGCTTTTGGTGGTGGGGTGCCGTTGCTAGACGTAAGGGTGGTAGGTTCAATTGGGTTGGGTGCGGTTGAGAGGGAATTGTCGACTTTTAGACTTTACTCACTGACCTCTGTTTGGTTTGTTGTTATTGGTCCTTTGAATTAAAGGAAGGGGTGGGGGTGGGTTGAGGGAGTTAATGTAATGTGAATGCTTTTCCTACATTCTGTCAAATCTCATTTCTGGACTTTTGCCACTACTACTATCTCCTTTAATGCCATGATGTCCTAAATATCTTTCTTTTTAGTTTCTGGCAGACTCTATTCTTCTTTTTATCTGCCTTTAGGACAAGGAAATAAGGAATCTCTTAAGCAATTCACCAAATTAAATATCCTTTGCTCGCTTTATGGTGTTTGGAATCCAAATCCATACTAATTTAATAAGTGCTTTAATGAGAATTGATTACTTTATGTGGGCGTCTCTCTCTCTCTGTCTCTCTCTCTTTCTCATAATTTATCTTGAATAGATATTTTACTTTAATTGCTTTATGTGGGCATGACTTACTCAAATCTGAAATCTGTTTGTGATTATTCATTTTTGCAAGTATTATATGTTTATGTTTCATATGCTGGAAATCGAGAGACAGGGTGGTTATGGCTTATGGGTCATGCCATGCATGGTGCTGTCCCCTCACGGGCATCAACTGCTCCAATCCTAAACCCTCCGATTGGATTTGATTAAATTGGTGGATATTAATGGCTGAGCTTTTGGAACGTTATGCATGTCCATTATCCCAGTGATTCAAGGGTCCCCTCTGCTCTTTCATGTCCTGATTCCTCAACTGAAACTCTGTATTCGGCTGGATATGCTGGACCTGGACCTGGACCTTCAGAGAGTTGATATTTTCAGCTGGAAGTGGAGGATACGCAAGGTCCTTCCTTTTTCTTCTTACTGGTGGTAGACTTTGACAATCATCTCACTGGCCATCCAATGGGTCCCACTAGAGATTTCCCTATGGACTTTTGGGATTGTTTCACCATGTTCACTTGTCTACTCTCTTCAATGCTTCAGTTCCTTTTAGGGTTTTGACCACCCCACAAAGCAATGTGAGTGCGAGTGTTTGACGCCAAGCTGGGTTGTTTTAATCTTTTAAGGTCCGACCGTCCGAGAGGACGTGAGCCTGGGGCTGGGAGCGCCAAATTTAAAGTGGATGTGGATTATTATTATTGGGTGCACTCGCGTGCAGTGTTGGAGCCCCACTTTGGACCTTTAAAACTATGTCCAAACTCCAACCTTCGTTTCGGGCGTGGGATCCCCTTGTACCAATCTGATGGGTTCTGACTTCTGAGTTACGACACTGTTGTGAAGACCAATCAGCAACGTTATGACTTAATGGGTGGCGGGTTGTCACTCTGCACTCAGTCTCAGTGCAGACTCCCCCTCCGCCATCTTCCTCCACCGTGTGAACAGAGTTCTGTCTTCTTTGATTATTGGGAATCTTTTTTTCATCATATTGGGGATGGGAGGGTGAATGTTCCCTTCTCATGGAAGATGGAACACACTCAACATTAGAGAATGGGCCACCTCTCACCAATCCTGTTTTGCCCTTTTCTCCCACTGCCATTATAGGCGGTGTTTGGAATCTAAACCATTGCTGGAGGCAACGATTTTCCCTAAAAAATCAGGAAAAAAAAAGCTGAATCTGGTATCAGCTTCCAAGTTTTATTGGGTCATTTATTAGAACACCTATAATTTTACAAACTTACTTAAACCTATCCTATCGTTTTTTTTTTTTTTTATTTAACACAACACATTAATAATTCACGAAAGCAGGTGGTAATAGCGGAACTCAATCTGCATATACGCCGGGACTACCAGCTAATGTATCAACTGGGCACCACTTGAATCCTATAGTTTTTATTTTATTAAAATACCCCTTATAGTTTGCAAGTTATTTATTTTTTTTTGGGTGGAATTGCAAGTTGCAACCTATTTACTTAGGGCCCGTTTGGTAAGTCTTTTTGAAAAGATCTTCTGGTAGCTCTGACAGTCAAGACACATTGAGCTTTTGCATGAACATCTGAGCAGCCTGAAGCTGTTTAGTATATGCATGTCTTTTTGTGCGTCTTTCCGTATCTTTCTACACGAGAATAAAACACGAAAAACTTCATTTGAAGCTTTCCAAAATCAGCCCAAAATGGGTTTCTTCCGTCTTTTTAGTGCTCCAGATTTTGGCAACTAGATCTTCTGTGAACCAAAAGGAAATAGACCAAAAATCGAACTACTCGACTTGTAAAACAGCCGAAAAACCATACGAAAAGGCATGCCAAATGGGCCCTTAAATAGGTTGCAGCCTATTTACTTAAGGTATCATAGTATTTGTTTTGCCATCTGAAAATAGTAACATGATCATCTAAATAGTGGAAAATGTTCAAGAGCATGGGCTCGTGATTGTATATTCCAAAAGTACCCCTAATACTTACTTCGTATAAAAAACAAAATTGATCAAATAGAGCGGAATAGAATGTTTATTTGTGTCTTACTAGAGGAAAAATGGTATTTTCGATTTTATTTTCTTTTGATTAAATTTATTTAAATGGACATTAACGAAAAATTTGTCATTTTTCAGTCATCTAATGAAAATTATAGTCTATAAGATAGGTTTTAATAAATCCATGAAACTATAAGGGTGTTTTAGTAAATGACTTTTTTGTTTATTCTCATTTCAAAACACATTGAGACAGTAAAAAATGTCTTCTAACAAAAACATGAAAAAGACTATTTCTAGAAAAATGACTTTCACATAAATCGAGGTAAAGGATTAACCACTTTTCACCTGAAACCAATCAACCAAATAAAAAACTGTTTGAAACACCTACATGGTACTGAAATGGTTTTCTCTTCAAGAAAATAGTTCCAATACCAAACACCATCACAATTAATGCATTCCACTCTTTTGCATGTCCACATGGCACAAGGCTCTTAAGGCAATGAATGCCACATGGAGTTGTAATCACTTTCATACAAGGTTCAAAATTTTGATACGAAGTCTATGGTATCTTTTGGGTCCCAATATGTCTGTTTACAGGTGTTTCGGGATTCATTATTTTTTAATAAAAAAATACCTTTATTTAACTCCCCAAAAACCAAATTAAAAAAGAAAACTAAAAGACTATGTTTTCACGTGTATCTAAATACTGGTACGCCTTTGCCAATACATAGAGACGTATCAATATTTTGAACCTTGCTTTCATAGAATCAAGGTAAAGAGTTGTAAGTTGTAACCATTTTTTACCTGAAATCAACCAACCAAATAAGAAGCTGTTTGAAATGCCTACATGGCACTGAAATGGCATTCTCTTGAGAAAACAGCTCCGATGCCAAACACCATCACAATTTATGCATCCCACCTTTTTGCATGCCCACATGGCACAAGGCTTTTAGGTCAATGACTGCCACGTGGAGTTGAATCTATCATTACAATTTGCCAATTACAAGTTGCCACATGGCAAAGCATCCAACCCAAAAATTACCCAATCAAAGGCAAACGGTAATGAAAAATCTTTAGCAGTTGGGGAAAAACAGCCTGAACTGTTTATGAGCTTTGTGCACACATGTTATTTCAGTTCCTTATCGTTTATTACTAAAAGAATATTGGTTGCAATTTGCAAATATCCTTTTTTACCCCACACCATGATAATGCGTCATCATGTACAGGGAGCTCCAAAACAACCCAGGTTGTTTTTTTTTCCCAAACATCTAAGCAGAAACTGATACAATTAGGTTGTACTGTGTTAGCTGTAACATAAAGGTTGTTACTTGAGGTACTTAGCTCAAATTAACATAAATTCTTACTCTGATATAAGTTACAACTAGGTGTAACTTGGAGAATTGGAGGAATGAAAAGGTAAGAATTATCTCAAACAGAGAGAGGAATCATTGCCTTTTAGTGGAGAAGCAGGATAAACCCAATATGCAGAAAAATAAATAAGCAGTAAAATCCAGTTAGGAAACAGGAATAGATCAAATGCAACCAACAAATAGAAAGTATGCTAATAATGAGAAACAAGCATGTTTGTTTTGTCTTACAGAATCTTTATTTGCCTGCGCACCAATCGATTGGATCCTATGCATTGGATGAAAGTCTTCACTCTGCTTTTTCTTCATGAACACACACGCACAGAGAGAGAGAGGTTACAAAGTTTTATGGGAGCTTGAGGTAGGAACGCAACCTAGGCAGATCTGGCACTACCTGAAGCAGATATGAACCCCTCGACCCGGATAATGAAATCGTCAGGGGTTCGGCTCCCGGGTTGAATGGTCGGCCTGTTTTAACAACAAATAAAAAAATTAAAAACAATCAAAACTATTGAATGGCTCGAACGGTTCTGGTTTTCTGGTCGGGTCCAGTTTTAAAAACCATGGTGTATTTGAATTGAGGCCTTGAATAGTCCAAGCCCAGCCACCCTAATCATACACATATAGTTTTGTGTATTTATAACATATATATGTATATTACCTATTTATCACATACATCCCAAGCTATATCTAGTTATTTCCAACATGTATATGATTAATTTAAATTAATATCCACGCACAAAATGTACAAATACACACGTGCATTTTACTTATGTAAAAACATTTTTCTAATTTTATAGTGTGTGTACTTGGCTTAAAAGAAAAATAGGCCCTGTTTGGTTTGCAGGAATAGAGGTCTAGAATCGGATTCGGAATGGGCTATTCCGATTCCAACGGGCGTAATTGGAATCCCATGCCATTCCCATTTTTGTTGGAATGACATTCCCCCATTTGAGGGAATGGCCATTCCCTCCCTCCCTTGGGAATGAAATCCCATTCTTGCTGATTCTAATTCCTATTCCCATTCTTATTTGAACCAAATAGACTATGGGAATGGACCATTCCGATTCTGATTCTGATTCTAAAGAATTTTGATTCCGATTCCGATTCCATTGACTACAGCAGTGATTTTTGCCATGAACCAAGTATAATTCATATGTTTTCTTGTTTTATTCATGGATTGATTGAAACTCCCTTGCCATTAGCCCATTTTGAACCAAACAATGTTATACATGTTTTTTAGGTTTATACATGATTGAAACTCCCTTGGAAAGCCCACTTTGAACCAAGCAATATTGTTAAATTAGTGCCTTTTTCATTAGAAAAAAGCATCCAAAAAAACACCTTACCAAGTGGATTTTAAGCGTTTTTTTACAAGCGCTTCTATTTAGAGGCAAGAAACCCCGCCAAACACAGCCTTAGAGACAAGGCATGGCATGGGCTACCCTGTAACATTATGAGCCAAGTGTAGTGAACATTATAGATCTCTAATCTGGGAAGCAATGGCATTAACCATACATGCAAAGGATCAAATGCAACCCCTTCCGTGACAAACTTACATCTAGTCTACCAGATGGTCCAAAGAACAATACAACAACATGCAATAATAGAAATATAATTGGTGCTTATTGGGTAATCAAATTGTGACCAAAATTTCAACCAATCTACTAGGTTCCACTCTATATGGGAACTGACCCTCAATCCCACTAGAGATGCAACCCGCACATGTTGGACAATTGGGCAATAGACCAAGATATGGAGGACTGTTTCTTCCTCCTCCTCACGAATGCTGCAAAGGGCGTTAATTGAAACGTTTTTTTTTTTTAACTAGCTTTGATTCAGGTTGTGTTTTGTACCACTCTTACTTTTACTTGTAATGTTTTAGGTTAGTCAGTATAAATTTTATGATAAATATATTTTTTCCATCACAATTGTTTTGAATTACCAATACAACATTTGGTATCATTGATGTTTCATATATCAAATTTGGTGTTTCTACTATAAATGCCCACACCCAATCCAATGCCTATATTTTTTAGTGGAAGTGGTTATATGATATGATACAACGAAATAATTTCTCATATATTTGTATTGACCAACCTAAAATGTTACAAATAAAAGTGATAACGGTACCAAACACAATCTTACTTGGAATACAATTCATGATGCATTTCCATAAAAACAAGCGGGCTCTAGGAGGAATGTGTTTAAACCTCCTAAAGGGACATCTAGAAACATCTGCAAATGACAAGATAGTTGTTGATGATTGAGGCAAGGAAGCAGTGAGATATTTACAAGCCCAAGCAGTACTAGTAAATTGACCATGTAAAGTCAGGCAACCTTACCATTATAGGTGGCACACTTGCATATTTAAAGGGCCTGTGGACTCCGAATTCACTTCTACACCCCATGCAGGGCACCCCACAAGTGTCTCATAACACATCCCAACCATGTATTGGGAGTATCTCTCGATGGCAAGTATGAGAGGTGTTCCCAATACACGGTTGGGATGTGTTATGGGGCACTTGTGGGTGTTGAAGGCATTTTTTTAATCCAAATAATATTAATAATTTAATAATCCAAATAAGTGGGTTGGTTAGTCTCTTAGCCAAATCATCAAAACTATAAAAATGTATCCTGCATGGGAGTTCCCTCTCTTTAAGTGGGAGGGACAAGTGTCCTTCACCTAGGAGGAAGAAGTAGTTACATAACAACCCCACTCCTTATTTAAGCTCCTTAAGGGAAGCTAGAGGCACTGACACTCTTCAGAGAAAATTGTCTCAAGAGATTCTAAAGAAAAACTAAGATAAAGGGAGAAGAAAAGGAAATTGCTCAAGAGAAGACAGGGAAGGAAAAAGAAGTCTCACTAATATAGGTAGGAAAAGAAAAGTCCACGTCTTCTGCTATGTATCATTCTTTTTCTCTCTTTTATTTTCACTTTTTGTAAAAGGAAATAGAGGGAAACAAATCATTTATGACCAAGTGCCTCTACTTGGTTGATTATGGTCATTCTTTCAAGATAAAGTTAGGGATTAAACCATCTACAGTCTAATTCTCAAGGGCTGATTATCGTTCCCTTCAAATGAAAATGAAGAATAGAGGGATAATAATTGTCTACAATTAAATATTTAGTTTGATTGACTATGGTTCCCTTTTTTGTATGCAAAAAAAAAAAAAAAAACAAAGGATTAAGGTTGTTTACAGTCTGACTACAATTTATTGTGAAGAAAGGAGTGAGAAGGAAATCTTCTTTGTATCAAAAAGAAAAGAGAGAAATGTATTATTGTATAGTTTCTCAATTATATTTTTCTTTTTTTCTTCTCTTTCTTGTACACTTGATGTAAAAGAAATGCAAATGAAAAGTTCATTTTAAGTATTCTGTTGTTCTTTTCTTTTGTTTTATGCATTCATTTCTCCAAGTTAGAATCAAAAGGTGTTTTCTACTTTCTTGTGGAAATGTAATTAAGGGGAACAATCCATATGATTCTCTGAATGGACCTTACCCAAAATAATAAAATACTATGTCTTCAGTCACTAAAGTTGAGAAAAATATTAAGAAAGATAAAAGGAGGAAGGTCACTAAGACCCCTCTTGTGAGGAAATGTCTACATGTTCAAGCCATGTTCAACTCTGCCTGGAAGGAAGGTTTCAAGCTACCCAAGGCAAATTCCTCCAAAAAGATTAACTCGTCAATCTTGAATATCACAAAATCAATGGTGACTTCCCCAAAGAAGTCCAGTAAAACAAGGGCTAAGGTCATTTACCCTACCCAAATCATGATAGGAACTATTCCAATGAATCTTATGATTCCTCCTACAACATCAATCATGATGATAACTATTTCTGAAGAAAAATCTACTCTTCAAGCCTTTGATGAGGCTATAGAAGAAAAAGGCAACAAATGTTCCTTCATTTGCACAACTGAAGCCTCGGGTAATTGAACTCGGAAGTTCAAGTGGAAAAGGTTCTTCCTCTTGCGGGAAGCAGGTTATTTTTAATCAGAAGAAGCCTTCAACTAGAATTGAAGGATCTCCAAAACAATCTCTAATTTCCATCATAAGCCTAGGTTCAAGAGACCTCCAAAGGCTAAAAAGTGATAAAGTAGTGCTCCCATTTTCATTGTTGATTTTGTTGCAGAAAGATCAAAGAAAGCAAAATCCAACATGGAAGCTAAAACATGGGCTTTTATTTCTGAATACATGCTTGCTAAACAAGCATATTTTTACTTTGCATCGAGGGCATATACTATTCCCAATGAAAAACTTAAGCCTTATAAATGCCATATCACTACAATAAGAGCTCAATTGTTGCAAATTTCTTAAGGCATGTGAAGTTCAAGTTTGACTGGTGAGTCTATCACTTCCAAAGTTAATCTAATCCAAGAAGATCATAAATCTTCAATTCAAGAAGATGAATCTATGAATGAACTTATATCCCAATTGCAATGAATTGCTATGTCCTCAGGAGAAGACCAAGAGCCATCTCCTATGACGGTCATGGTGATTGGTACTTCATTTTTAGAAGAGAAAATTCAAGAGATACAATGAAAGATGGTAGAAAAAGATGCAGAAATTCCATCTCTGGTTGCTCAGTTAGCGGGTCAAGCAAGCACATCTGTTAGAAAGTAGTCTTAACAAACATCAACTTCTACTCCTGCTCCTCAAATAAATCTAAAGACATTTATCGTAGAGGGAATAAAGGAATTCTAGGCATCTCTCACACTGCTAGTCCCTAATTACAAGAAACCATATCCTACCCATTATGATACACTCCCATTCCCTCCAGGATATCAAAAGCCTAGTTTTGAGAAGTTTAATGGAATAAATGGGTCTCCTCATGAAAACTTGGCTCATTTTGTTTTGCATGCGGTGAGTCAACAATGTCTAACGCCTTATTATTAATACAACAATTTGTACAATCATTAAAAGGGGAAGCTTTTACCTGGTACACATAGTTGGCACTGGGATCAATTATCACATGGGATGATATGTAGCATGTTTTCTGAGCACAATTCATTAGTTTTAAGAGGAAATTTTCTATTATAGACTTAGATGAAACAAAACAAAAGCCAAATGAAAGTGTAAATGAGTTCATTACACGTTGAAGAAACATGAATCTTCAATGTGTTGAATAGTTAAAGGAAATTTCAGTAGTACAAATGTGTGCCAATAATCTTCTGTAGGAGATTACAACTTTTGTAGGTATTGTTGAACCACAATCATTTGATGCATTGATTTCCAAGGTCAATAATGTCAAAAGACAAATTGCTAGGCAAAAGGGTGTTGCAAAGAAATCCAATTCACTTCTAAAAATGAAAAAAATACAACAAGAAGCCTACATGGAAAGGTGAAGCAAAAACCTCTTTTGTTATCTCAAGAAGAAATATAAGGGAAAAGGGAAAAATCCATCTCAAACCTTAACCCTTAAAGAAAAGAAAGAAAAGAAATATTCATTTGATAATGAGGATGTGGAAGGAATTTTTGAAGAATCTCTTAGCATTAAAGGCAATTAAGTTGCTAGAGCCAAAGAGACCATCTGAGGTAAACAAGATAAATGATCCAAAGTATTGTTAATATCATAGGATGGCTAGCCATAGTATCAAAGATTGCTTCATTCTCAAAGATATCATCCAATTAATGATAAATAAGAGAGAAATTGAAATCACGAACCTCCTCCTAAGGAAACTATTGCAGTTGTAAATAATGTTTCTCTATTAAAGGAAAAGGCTCCTACCCTCCATTATATGAATTGATGCAAGAACCAAGTGTGATGTGCTTCATTGATTCTTCTATATTTGAGGATGAAAAAAGTTGGCAAACTATAATCAAGGAGGCAAAAGGGGGTAGTCAAGCCCATACAAATTACACTCTTCAATTCTTCAAGCATTAAATTTTGGGGGAAAAGATCCTTCACAAAGAACAATAAGAATAAAAATAAAAGGAGACACAAGAAAAAAGTTCAAGTTGATTTTGAAGAAGAGTATGAATAACCCCCAAGATTTTCGATCACATTGAAAGAGTACATCCCAAAAGAAATCTTGGAATAAAGTTTTGATGAATTGGAAGTAGCACTATGTTATGTGGCTTCATGTGAAGAAAACGAAAGGACCACTATTGAAAATGAGGTGGATCAAATTACTTTGCTATATAGCCAAATACATAAGAAAGAAAAGAATATAGATGGTCATATCTCCATAGTAGAGAATGAAGAACCAAGAGAGAAAAATGAGTTAGAATTGACTCAACAAGTTCAACAAGACAAGGAAGAAGGCCATAGATTAGAGAATCTAATCAAGGTTCGGCCTTAAGTTAGAAAGCATTGCGAGAAACAAAATTGCACATTAAATATGACATTCTTGCCCATTTGAAGTGCATTCCTGCATTAGTAAGTGTTTATGATGCTCTCCAACTTTCGCTAAAATTGAGAAAGGCATTAAATCAAGCATTGCTTAATCCTAAACAATTTAAAAATGAAGTTAATCGAATTGAAGTACAACCAGAGTCCCCAAAGGTTTGTGCTTCGTATATGGCATGAATATCTTTTTTATGATGAAAACTTACAACTTGGGACGGAATATCACAACCACCCTTTGTATGTATCAGGAGTAATAAGCGATACTCCCATCAATAGAATTCTCTTAGATTGTGGATCTATTGTTAACTTTCTACACTTGAAAACTTTATTGGTTATGGGTATGACACCTTGCCAATTGTCCCCCCATGTTTGACCATTTAAGGGTTTAATCAAGAGGGGCAGAAAGAAATGGGTACCATTGCTCTGAAGATTGAAATTGGGAAGTTATATTCCGATGCTTTGTTTTATGTCATTGATGTAGATACTTTGTATAATATCATTTTAGGACATACATGGTTATACACATATGGAGTTGTGTCATCAATGCTTTAAATTCAATAAAGATGGAGAGGTAAAAAAGTGGTTGCAGATACAGATTCATTTTAAGGAGAAGAAATACATTATGCGGATGCTAAATTTTACAAGTTTGATAATTTTCATTCTTTCCCTTCTTCAAAGGGAGAAGTTAAAGAGAATGTTAAAAGTAGTCTTCAAGAATGCAAATAACCATCAACTTCAAAGATTAAGATTGTTGTATCATTACAGCAGGAAACCAAAAGGAAGCAAAAACCTTACATTGACTCAAAACCTAAAGCTACCTTTAAGTACATTTCAAAAAGCCAAAGGAAATTGGTGCAATAGGCTCTTACATCATTGCAAGAGACCACAATGGCAACATTGATGATAAGTAGTTACATTTGTCCACTTAGGAAGATTGATCAATCCATCTCACACACTCAATTGGTTGTGTCAACTTCCCTTCCTATAAAGGCAAGAAAGAATAAAATGATAGTTCTCCAAAAGTTCAAGCCATTGAGCCACCACTATAATCCTACATGTAGTGATGCGGCACCAACCTCAACAATCCTTATGTTCATAAAACATGAAAAGTCTATTTTCAGCCAAGAGGAGATAAAGCCACGAGTTTTTGTGTTCAAACGACTTGGAAGTTTGAAGAATATATAGAAAAATGAAAAGAAACAAGTCTCTATTTTCAAGGGAACTTGTAATTCCAAACCAAAAGGTCAATAAGGTTGTGTGATGGAGGCCCATCACAAGGCCCATCTCACCCCTAGGGGCGGTAGCCCCAAGGATAAGGATAAGTCTAACCAAGAATCCAAGATTAGTAAGATCCAAGAAGTCAAGATAGACCAAGACTCTTCTAAGACTCATCAAGAATTCAAAGAATCCAAGACTCATCAAGAATTCAAGAATTCTAGATAATCCAAGATTCATGCATGGATAAGGTCAAAGGAGATCGGACGGTGGAGATCAAGTCAAGAAGAGTTCGATCCTATCTACAAGTTTGAGATGTTTAGATCAAATCTAATTTCTTTTCCTAGTTCTTTTATAATTTCTCAATATATTATAAATACTGCTATTTCCCAGAATTATTAATCAATTCATACTTCAGAATTTCTTCAGATTTCCTCTTCAATTTTTGCCACCTTTTCTCTCTCCTAGAGAAATCGTGTAGTTTCGCTAGCAACTAGTAATCGCCTGGTGCTTGCATAGCCAGCTCCGGTTTCCATTGCTTCCACGCTGCGTCAGGTGGTATCAGAGCAAGGAATTTCGACAGCAGGGCAATTAACAAAATTATTATTGGGTACAAATTCCCCATTCCTAGGCTGGACGACATATTGGATCAACTCAGTAGAGCTGTAATTTTCTCAAAAATAGATCTCAGGAGTGGATATCATCAGATCAGGATCCGTCTCGGAGATGAATGAAAGACAACCTTCAAAACTAGATATGGCTTGTTCGAATGATTAGTCATGCCCTTTGGACTAACCAACGCACCCAGCACATCATGAGGCTGATGAACCAGGTATTGCGCCCTTTCATTGGTAAATTGGTGGTAGTCTATTTTGATGATATTTTGATATACAACAAATCTATCACTGAGCATGTGGGACATATTATGGAGGTCCTAAAAACATTAAGGGAAAATAAATTATATGCTAATTTGAAGAAATGCATCTTTGTGAATGATAATTTGTTATTCCTGGGATTTATTATAAGCAAGGATGGTGTGAAAGTAGATGAGGAAAAAGTGAAAGCCATTAGGGAGTGGCCGACTCCATCCATTGTCACAGATGTCAGACGTTTCCATGGGTTGGCAACCTTCTATAGGCGCTTTATTAAGAGTTTTAGTAGTATCATGGCTCCCATTACTGAGTGTTTGAAAAAGGGTAAATTTCAATGGGGAGAAGAACAAGAGCAAAGTTTTGCTCTCATAAAGGAAAAATTATGTACTGCTCTTGTTCTTGCCTTGTCAGATTTTGATAAATTATTTGAAGTAGAATGTGATGCCAGTGGAGTTAGCATAGGGGCGGTATTGTCCCAAGAGAAAAGACCCATTGCTTTCTTCAGTGAAAAATTATGTGAATCCAGGAGAAGGTGGTCTACCTATGACAAGGAGTTCTATGCTGTGGTTAGAGCCTTGAAGACATGGGAACACTATTTAATTGCAAAAGAATTTGTTCTCTACACTGACCACCAGGCCCTAAAATATCTTAGTGGGTAGAAACAATTAAGAAGTGATTTGCATGCTAGATGGTCTGCCTTCTTAGATAAGTTCCCATATAAAATTGTGTATAAGACAGGACAGCAAAATAAAGTGACTGATGCACTTAGCAGGCGTGTAGCCCTTATCAAGACCCTTAGTGTTGAGATTGTGGGTTTTGAGTGCCTAAAAGACTTATACGCCCAAGATGAAGACTTCCAACAGGTGTGGGAGAAATGTGTAAATAAGCAGCTGGCAGAGGACTTATCGTGTATCCCTTGCACCTCCCTCCGCGAAAAAATCATCAAGGATTTGCATGGGGGTGGATTGGCAGGACACTTGGGAAGGGATAAAACAATAGAAGCAGTTAAGGGGCGCTATTACTGGCCAAAATTAAGAAGGGACGTGTCTACCATTGTAAGCAGGTGCTATGTTTGTCAGACAGCTAAGGGACAAACCCAAAACACAGGTCTCTACATGCCCCTACTCGTTCCTACTGCTATATGGGATGACCTGTCCATGGATTTTGTGCTAGGTTTGCCAAAGACCCAGAGGAACATGGACTCTGTCTTCGTAGTAGTTGACAGGTTCTCAAAAATGGCTCACTTCCTCCCATGCAAGAAAACAATCGATGCATCTGCAATAGCCAAATTATTTTTTAGGGAGATTGTCCGCTTGCATGGGGTACCCAAGACCATCACTTCAGATCGTGACACACGGTTCCTCAGTCACTTTTGGATGACCCTGTGGAGGTTGTTTGATTCATCACTTAATTTCAGTAGTACAGCCCATCCGCAGACAGATGGACAGACAGAAGTAGTAAACTGGACCCTGGGGAATCTAATTCGCAGCATATGTCAGGAGAGGCCAAAACAGTGGGACTTCGCCATATCCCAGGCCGAGTTCGCCTATAACAATGCAGTGTACAGTTCTACTGGCGGATCCCCCTTTTCCATTATGTACATGAAGGTCCCTAACCATGTACTGGACTTAGTGAAGCTACCCAGGAAACCCAGCGCCAGTATCTCAGCAGAATAGATCCAGTCCGTCCAAGAGGCCGTGAAGCAGAAGCTAGAGCAAACCAACGCCAAGTACAAGATGGCCGCAAACAAGCACTGCCGGCCGCAAGTGTTTGATGTAGGTGATGAGGTTATGGTCTTCTTAAGGAAGGAAAGGATTCCCGTAGGTACTTACAACAAGTTGAAGCCTCGGAAGTATGGTCCATACAAGATCGTGAAGAAGATCAATGACATGCCTATGTAGTGGACCTACCAGATCAGATGGGTATATCCAAGACTTTCAACGTTGCTGACCTTCACCGATACTTTCCAGAGATCACACTTGCCTATCCTAGTCACGACTCGGGGTCGAGTTCTCTCCAAGTGGGGGAGAATGATGGAGGCCCATCACAAGGCCCATCTCACCCCTAGGGGCGGTAGCCCCAAGGATAAGGATAAGTCTAACCAAGAATCCAAGATTAGCAAGATCCAAGAAATCAAGATAGACCAAGACTCTTCCAAGACTCATCAAGAATTCAAAGAATCCAAGACTCATCAAGAATTCAAGAATTCTAGATCATCCAAGATTCATGCATGGATAAGGTCAAGGGAGATCAGATGGTGGAGATCAAGTCAAATCTAATTTCTTTTCCTAGTTCCTTTATAATTTCTCAATGTATTATAAATACTGCTATTTCCCAGAATTATTAATCAATTCATACTTCAGAATTTCTTCAGATTTCCTCTTCAATTTTCACTACCTTTTCTCTCTCCTAGAGAAATCGTGTAGTTTCGCTAGCAACTAGTGATCGCCCGGTGCTTGCATAGCCAGCTCCGGTTTCCATTTCCTCCACGCTACGTCATTGTGGAAAAGAGAGCAACCCAACATTATCATTAAAAAGCTAGAAGATGGTGGATAATTCAAAATAGAAGTCAATTACATCTCCACCAAAAAGCATGAATCCTCACATCTGGATGATCAAGGTATGAACCCTATTCAAGATTCTAATCCTTCAATGGAACTTCAAGGTACAAACCTTAATTGTAATAATTTGCAACAAGTAGTGCCTCAAGAGGATATTCCTCAATCAATTAATCTTTTCCATTAAGATGAAGAAATATAACAAGTTAAAGAGGCTCAACCTGCCCCGTCAAAGCTTGAAGATGGAGGTCAAGCAATAGTAGATAACCTTCAAGAAATCAACCTCGAAAATGTTGAAGACCCCAAGCCCATCTTTGTCAGTGCTCTACACTACAAGAAAAATGACTTTTAGCGGTAGTCAAAACTGCCACTAAAAATCTTAAAAGCTCCCGCTAAAAAGTTTACTAGCAGTCGCTAAATTGCCGCTAAACTAGGTGTCGCTAAAAGGTTCTAGCCGGTAGAACACAGAAAACTGCCGCTATAAATGATCATTAGCGGCAGTCGCGACTGCTGCTAAGGCAGCCACAATACTGCCGCTAAATCTCTACTTTTTTTAACCAAAACAACCTGGAAATTGTTACTAATAACCTATAATTTAATTGTAATTGGCTACAAATCTCATTTATTAAATAAACTTGTAATTTTATTCATCCAAATTAAAATTCAATAAAAAATAACTTGTTTCTTTTATTGACAACCTTTGGAACTTTAATCTTACAAGAAAGAATAGAAAGAAAATTTATTTTCATTAGTCTCTACATGCATAGTATACTACAACAGTCTTCAAACTCTCTTCCTCTTCTTGTCTTCTCATATAGACAATGCTTCATATCTTCACTGTCTTCTTGATTTTCTTGATGGATGACTTGGTAAAGTTGTTGTCATGGACTTAATGTGTTCTTCAAACTGCTCTCTCATGTCTTCTTCTATTTCTTTTTGTATTTTCTGTTGATCAAAATAGTAACCAACTTTAGATGCTTTCTACTCTTCTTCAAAGACTCTCATGTTTAGTTTCTGCAGTTTGAATGTTCCCTTGCTTTGCTGAGACTTTGAATTAGTGACCGACCACCTTTGGTTGTGGTAGTGATAGTGATATCCAGAAATGAGAGGATGTCCAACGATGAAGCCAGCTCCAGGCTGAATTCGGTTCTTCCAAATCATACTGAATGTGTAGAAACATCACAGCAGATGATGAAGAAAGAAGCTAGATGAAAAAAAAAAGGCAAATCAATTCAATTCATACCCTTAGACAATGAGAAAAAAGCATAATGGACAAAAATCAGTGGAAATGGTAACCAAATCTAACCCTGTCATGCTTCTTGGAGCATGATTACAAGCTGCATCCAACCAAGGAAAATATGTTCAAATTCAAAGGCATAACTGGATCGGGGAGGGAAAATTATTAAGGGAATTAGTAGAAGAAAAGCCCTATGCCCTTGCAGCATAGGAGCATCCAATTCTGTTCACCAAATCAAGGATATATAATAAGTAAAAGAGAAGTTTCACAATCTTCAAGACTAATAATTACTTTTAATCTTCTAATAGAATAATCATTTTAATAAGCAGTTGATTTTACTTTTACAAAAACAGTAAATTTAATATTACTGCAGCTTGAGTGATAATACAGAATAGCAGTAAAAATTTACAAAAGCAGTTGAAGACAACTGTAACAACTCCTCTATCTACTTCAATGTGTCGTGTACATTTTCGACTTTGTTGTTTTATTCTCAATGAATAAACTACGTTTCTCCTCCGAAAATCACCTCTGCCTATCTCTGAATTCTACTTCTCTGCGCTTTTCCTCCCAAAATCACCTTTGCGTATCTCTACGTTTCTCCTCCGAAAATCACCCCTGCGTTTCTCGGAGTCCTGCTTCTCTGCCTTCGCTGTTGCTACATGAAGTCATTGCAAATGCTGAAGAGTTGCCGTTGCCGTCCTCCATCTGTTGCCGGCACCATTGATCATCTCAGTTGTTGTCGCCGCTCCGTCTAGTTGTCGTCACTGGTCATTTTTTCCTCCATTTAAAGAGTAAGAATCGTTATTTCACTTGACGTTGATCCACCGTTCCTCCGTAATGCACTGATTGTTGCTTATTTTCTCATCTCATTCAAAAAATTTTGCTTCTCATCTTATTGTTTCTCTTGTATTATTATTTCATTCATTTCCTTTTTTTGTTTCTAGTATTTTGGTTTTTTAATCAACTGTGATACCTAGAGTTTTCAGAATCAGAACAGAAACAATTCTTGTTATAGAAGATCTACTCAGTGAATCACTGTAAGTAGTTGATTAATTTTGAATTTCCAGATAACATTGTGTTGTTTTCTATTTCATGAATTTTGCATCCAATTCTGATGGCTTCTTCATTCGGTATTCAATATCTTCTAATGGATCTTGATTAGGCTGAAAAAATAAATATATATTTTTTTAATGAAAGAATTGACTGATAAAATTGGCTCAGATAGGCCAACCTACTATATGGGTTGAACTGAGTTAACTGATGGAAGGTCGCATGCTATTTGATTTATAGGCATAAATCATAACCACTTTCTCGCAAGTTTTGCACCAATGATTCATTTCAATACTGTAACGTTTGGGGTTATAGGGCAATTAGCAATGTAGCTAATTTAAAAAATTCAGTACAGAACAGTTTTGTTATTGGCTTCCCAATAAGCTTTATGCATTCTTCTTGTAAGATACAATTTGGTGCTACCTTCTTCTTACCTGGTTCATATATAGCAGAAATTACCATCTCAAGTCTGAACTGGAGCAATTAATTTCCCACTGACTCTGGGAGCTTTTATCCAGGGGAGATGATGGTTTTTACACTATGGTTGGAGAAGGATTAGGTGCAGGATATAATATAAATGTTCCTTGGGAGCATGGGCGATGTGGTGATGCAGACTACCTGGCAGTTTGGGACTATATTTTGATTCCTGTTGCCAGGGATTTTAATCTAGACATTATCCTAATCTCTTGTGAATTTGATGCAGGTTTGCTCTAGTCATGATAACTGCTAAATCTTCACATTTCTCAGGGCCACCATTATATTCTTTATTTCTTTAGATTTGTATTAAATCGATGAGACCTAGGACCTTTTCATTTACTGAATGGCAGCTATAGGTGGAGGTGGCTGTATATTGTTGTCCTGCCATTTTCCCAAGAACTTGCCAATGGTGAAAACAATCCCTTATTATTTCAGAAGAACAAATTGAGGAAGATTTTTTTCTGCTTTCTGTATTGTATTTATATTGGGAGCCTTCTTAGCTATGTAACCATTGAAGATGTTCCTTGATAATGATGCATTCCATTTGTCAATTTTTTCTAGGAAAACTGTTAAATTTGGGTAATACACGCGTTGCAGTTGCCTCTGCTAACTATTTTCACATATTAAATATCATCGGTCCATCTCTTGGAACAGCCACATGTGAGGTTGTCAAATCACACCATATGGATATTCTGTTATGATGAAAAAGGTTAGCATTCAATTAAACCTGCTCTGTGTGTTCTCTTTCTAAACTTTATACTCGGATTTCAAAATAACTCATTATATTGCCCAGCAAAGTATCTTTCATAACTTTGCACTCTGAAAGTTGTTGTGGAGAATTCCTTCTCTTGCTTTTCATTTGATTTTATTTTTCAATTGCTTTTCAGCTAATGGAGTTTGCTCAGGGAAAGATAGTGATGGCTTTAGAAGGAGGCTATAATCTTGATTCTCTGGTAAATTCGGCGCTGGCATGTGTCAAAGTTTTATTAGAAGATGAGCCTGTAGTTGGAACTTCAGAGGCCTACCCATTTGAGTCGTGGACATGGCGTGTGATACAAAAGGTGATGATATAATGTAGCATTGGTTATTTCTCATTTACTTTTGGTATCTTCACTTCTATTCCTTTTTTGCCAAGTTAACCTTTACTTCTGCTATTATGTTCGCCAAGAATTAAGCCCATTCTGGCCAATATTGGCTGATGAATTACCAAAGACCATTAAGAAGGCAACTCCCATTCAGGTGATACTTTCTTAACTTTTGAACTTTCAACTATATGGATGTGCTTATTGAAGTCAAATTTGCAAAATGAGACCTGTGATAGTCAAATAAGCTGCATTAGCTATATGATTAGACTTTATATTGCATATCTTACTGTTAGGAATCATATATATATACAAGTTTTCTATACATAAATCATAGAGCTGCATTAGCTATATGGTTGGACTTTATATTACAAAAATTTAGGGAGATGCTTTTCCATTAGTAGGAAAAAGGGAATAGATAAGCTTTGAATCATATTGATGAAGGTATATGTGTAATGTACCAAGAAAGGACTATCCTGTATTGTCCAATACAGGAATTTCAGATACCATTCCTAATTGGTTTTGGAAATTGTCTTCTCATATATTCTTTGTAGACCTGTCTCACAACCAAATCCGTGGTAGCTTTCCAGGATTGTCAAGAATACAAGCTGATAGTGCAGCAATATATTTAGGTCACAATCGCTTAACTGGACTACTACCCCATTTCACATCTGGTGTAGTTGAACTCGACCTTTCCAACTACTTGTTTTCTGGGTCTATCACCCATTTCCTTTGTGATCAGTTCAGTGAACCAAATATACTAGAATATCTTGATCTCTCAAACAATCTTCTGTCACTACAGATTCCAGATTGTTGGATGAACTGGCAACCGCTGAATGTGCTGAATCTGGGGTACAACAACCTAAGTGGGAACCTTCCAAAATCCCTTGGTTCTCTAACCGAGCTCCAGTCATTGCACTTGCGTAACAATAGGTTGACTGGAGAGTTACCTTCATCTCTGCAAAATTGCACAGAACTGTTGTTTATCAACATTGGCCAGAATGAATTCTTTGGACCTTTTACATAACAAGTTGTCAGGATCCATACCTCAGTGTTTTAACAACTTCAGTGCCATGGCTTCTGATCAAAAGTCAAGTGGCTATATTGGTTTCTTCAGTTCTACACAGACCCAACACGTTGACAGCCCTACTACCATTAAGATATTGCATAAAATAGTTTTAAGGGGTTGCAACTTTGGACGAATCCACAGACGGCAGACTAACCAAGTCCAGTTCAGGTTAGACCCAGTCGAAAGACCCTATGGGGTTTGGTTTGAAATTAGTTCTGGACATTCTACCATGTCCTGAAGCAAATCCAACCTACATATTTTTTTTTAATGCATACCTACACCTACATTAAAGTTAAGTCATGTTCATATTTTGAATCGAACCTTTACATTTCCAGGTTGGATTTGAGCTAACCCAGCACAAGTTGTAACCTCAGTAATTTAGTGGCCTTGTTTTATAGAAAATGAAGTGGTTGAACTACTCAATGGTTTATTGCTTTGTCTTGAATAAAGTTGAGGTTGGGTTGATTATTATAAATTCCTTAACTGTTGGGTCTGTGTAGAACTGAAGAAACCAAATGGAATTTTTGGAATCCCTTGACTTTTCAGCAAACCAACTTTATGGTGCTATTCCTCAGAGCTTGTCCAATTTGACCTTCTTGAGTCACTTGAACTTGTCAAATAATAATTTGTCAGGAAGAATTCCATCTAGCACACAAATTCAAGGTTTTACTGCATCCAGTTTTCTTGGTAACAAAGGACTCTGTGGACCTCCACTCACAAAAGGCTGCACTGGAGATGATATGTCCCAAATTCCAACGGTTGGTGGTGGTGGTGGTGGAGCTGAAGGAGATAAAGATGACAATGGAGTAGGAGTGGCTGCAGATACTTTTATCATTGCCATGGTTTTGGGGTTTGTGATGGGTTTTTGGGGAGTCTTCGGTCCGATTTTATTCATCAAGTCATTGAGGTTTACATTCTTCCGATTCTTGGATAGAGTGAAACAAAATCTTTGTGGTGGTATGATCAATATTTGTTTTCTTTTTTGTATTTGGATCCTTAGTTTCTGTATTGTTTTGAAACTCATGTAACTTCTCCATAAATGATGTGAAAAGCAGGGTAACCAAGAAAGGACTATCAATGTGCCAAAACCTCAAAAAGAAGCACTCTTGTTATCATCATCTTCAGTGTCGAAGTCTACAGCATTAGTTGAGATCTCTAGTTTGGTGGAATCACCGCAAACTGGTAATCTCACAGTTAGGATTGAGAAAGAAAAGGGAAGACGACGAAGGATTAACAGGAGCTCTTGAGGTTTCAACCAGTCAGAGTGGGAATTCTATTTGTTATTTGTGAAAATTAAATGGTTCATTAAATAACCAGAACTAGTTTGATTTTCATAAAGAAAACCAGAAATTATGACAACAGTTAAATGCCCAAAATTTGAGCCCAAAATAATGGCAGATGGTGTTTTCTTCTATCGTTCTAGAAGAAAAACTTGAATTAGGCTCAAATTGGGTTTAAAAGAAGAGGCAGAATGGTTTATTTCCAAAAATTTTAGGGGCATTTAAGACTTTGTGACATGGTTTTCAAATCTATGTCCAAAGGGTAAAATTGGAAAGAGATGAAAAAAATAACAATTTACCCAGGAAAGTGGGTGTTGCAAAAGAACACGGGAAAATAAGAAACTTCATTTATCTGGGTAAATCAAACAGAAAAGAACATGGGTAAATGTGTTTCTGAAAAAAGAACATGGCCTTAGAGTCGCTTTCAATTACCAATCTGTCATAGTTTAATTAGGTCTCTAGCAATTTGTACTCCTTGCAAGACTGCTTGGAACTCAACATACACCGAGCCCCCTACTCCCACAGGACCTGAAAATACAGCAAGAATGTGCCCTTTAGTATTTCTAAAAACTCCTGTGCCAGCCGGCCCTGAGTTTCCAAGAATATTGCTATCAAACTTTAGCTTGCAGATAAAACCTTCTTTTGGGGGGTATCCAAACTACAACCGGTTTGTCCTTCACAGTAGAACTTCTTGCTACAGCATTGGGAACATAGAAGACATAGAAGAAACATTTTTTATTGTAGTTCATACATTTACATTGGCACAGTGTTCTAAAAATGATTGTAATTGCATTTCTCTCTTGGTCAAACAATTCAACTCGTGTGATGTTATAAATTAAATTTCAGATAACATAGAAGAAAGAGAGGGCTTTAATAAAAAGGGAAACATTTTAGCAGCATGAAACCAGCTGATTTCAGATAACCTGGTTTTATTCCAGAGGACAAACGAGATGTATTTAATTTGGAAGCTTTGTGAGAAGAAAGCAATTGAATGATATAAATTACCTGCGAACTTCTTTCACAGGAAATCATTGCGGAGATTAAGCATTCGGAAGGCAGCATGGAGATTTGTTAAAAACTTCACAACGTTTCTGGGGCAATCATAGTATCCGGCTGTCACTTGGTTCACCACATATCGGGGCTGCCAGTTATCCCATCATCAGTAGTAGAATAATGACAATAAACTGTTTTTCCTTTTCTATACAGTACTTAAAAAATACAACCACACTAGGCTGAGGAAAGAAGAGAGCTATCACCAATCTGCTACCATAGGTCCCCCTCCACATATGAATGTGAATAGTTTATTTCTTCAAGGGTAAAATAAATAAATAAACATCTAGAAGGACAGTTGAAAAAAATCATTTAGAGAAACTGAAGACATAAGGCTAAACTAGAGCTAGTACAGGACTACTTAACTCAGGAGTCAGTCAGGACTACTTACACAAATAAAGTAGAGCTAGTACAAATGTACAATCTGTAAAATATAGTTCCTTTTCTTTCTTTTTTTTTTCTTTAATTTACTTTTTTCATTAAAGCAAATGCAAAAATTAATCAAATTAAAACCAATATATTGGGAAAAGGATTTGCTTGTTAGGTGTAAGAGAGACCATCATTAATTGACAATAAATTGGATTGTGATGGTTTAAGAGAGACCATTTATAACAAAAAGACTTCCCTATAACAAACCATCATTAATAATGTTAGTTTCCTTTTGGGATGCTGACCAATACAAAGCTGTAAATAAACATGGGTTTTACAAACAATCCATGTCACAATTAGTTGACAACTTGAGTTATAAACAGTAGTACCCCAAGAACCACCATGAGGAAGAACATGAAACAGAGATCCCATCACTGCACTACTACAGTTGAGGGCAGCAATTGCACTTTCAGCCTGCAATTAAGGTAATGAAGAATCCGAAGTTATCAATCATGATGAGCATTGAATTCAGAACTTCTAAAACCGGACAGTACGTAACAGTATTCTTACAGAAAAGACGGCTTTTTTGTAATGTAATTAGTTTTATGGGGATCTGTAATTACAAGGAGAGTGACTAATTATTAAATTTAATCCTTAAAAGCTACCATTACAGGAAAACTCAGTAATGGCATTACAGCATATTAAATTTAAATTTGCATTTAATTAACCCTATGACATCAACTCAACTTAGGAATTGATGGGACAAAAATTAGCCAACAAAACCCAAAAAAGGGAACTGAGAAAACTCACCCGAGTAAAAACAGGGTAATCATGAGCTGAGAGCTGAGAGGAAGGCCGTGAAAGAGAGGGAGAAGCAGAGCTAGGGAACCTGCGATTTGCAGGGCTGTTCCCTTTAATCAAAGCAGCATGAAGATCTCTGAGCTCTACAGCTTTGGCAATGGCGACCTGGATTTCTTGCCTAGTAACTTGATGGCGGTCATTGTTGCTGTTCTGAAAGCTTTGAGTAGCAGCTGCAGCAGCTATTAACGAGGAATAGAACAGTAACAACAGAACATAAATACCCCAAAGAAGAGAGTATTTGATGGAGGGTTGGAGAAGCTATCAGAGCAAAGGAGAAGTGCAGTGGAAGACCTCATTGCTTATAGCAATCAATTAGTCAACCAATAGAATTCCCAGGTTTGAACCTCCTTAAGTCCATGTTATGTATTCTTAAAGGAAAACACTAACAAAAGCATGGATTAGCGTGGGTAAATGGTACTATTTTATTGATATATCAGTTACCTTTCCTTTTTTCTGGTTTTCTTACTTTCAGCAGGACTGCACAAGTTATGTTTGGGTTTGGACCTTCATCAAATTATTTTATGTCATATGGCTCTACAAAAGTTGGTGGTAGTAGTAAATTTCAAGCTTTGGGTTCTGATGGTTAGTACACCTCCTTTTGTGGAATTGAGTAACCAACTAGGATAAGGCATATAACCTTTGCAATGTATTTCTGTAGATGGAGCTCATTCATCAGCACGTAGAATGGAGAAAGAATACAAAGAACCCTGGGTAATAAGCAAACAGCAAACACCAACCTGGCTCCATTACCAAAATCTCATAATGTGTATTCCTAATCTATCTATCTTACAGTTTTCCCCTGATGGCTCTGCAGGACTACTCTTACTATCCTGTTACCCTCCCTTTGAGAAGGCCATACTCAGGAGACCCAGGTAAGTTTGAGGCACATCTCAAAAGGCACACTACTTTAAACTCTAAGCACCCCTGTGAATTTTGATTAATATCATCAATCATTTTTAATGATATTAGTTGATGGGCTGTGAGCTTTTCAAGTGTCATCTCTCTCTGATATCATAGTTGAACCCATATGTAATTATATATGAGATAAAGATATATTGGTTGGGCTTGATGACCCCTCTCTTAGTTAGGTCCAGTTCAGATTGAGCCAAACCCAACCCTCTCTTCTCTATCTATGGAACCTCAACATATTCTATCAATCCTGGACCTCGAGAGAATATTCCAACAAAACAGTTTAGAATAACTAATCCATGACAACCCAGACCAGCTGGAGTTAAAGCAATGTGACAAGAGTAATTTTAGAATTGAAAATTATTGAAGAACTTTACAAAATTGAGATCCCACGAAAAGAAGAAGACAACCTTCAAAAGTGACATTTCATGATCTATGGGTTGTCTGTCTCTGGACTCCAGTTGTTGGGTCATGGGTGGCGTTAAGTTCACCACAAAAAAAAAAAAAAAAAAAATTCTTAAACAAATATATAACTAAGGGCCTGTTTGTGAGCTGAAAATTAAGCTAAGTTGGTTCTACTGTTTTGAAACACTCCTGATTAATGTATTAAAAGAGACAGGAGAGGACAATCCTTCAAAAGACTGACTGATAACCAATTTGAATTCTTTGGATTTCTCACCAAACAGAAATAATAGGTTGTCTGTGTTAGGGTTACCTCGACTCCTTGATGACTTATTTAGTAAAGGACACAGTAACAAGCCATTCAGTTATGCATGTGCTTGAGTTGAGGATTTCCTTGTAACTGGCCATGAAAAGCTCAAAAGGCACATCTCAAAGCATATCAGAACCTCTTGTGTCCAATGCAAGAAGATCATATCAGAACAATAAACTCTAAGTCAAGAAGATAATTTTTATTGAGAATTCAGAACACAGAGACAATAATACTCTATTGTTCGAATCTAAGCTCATTAAATTCATGCAACAACTATGCAAAACCACAAATATAATTGTGAAAAATAAAATAAAATGATATTCTGAAGAGAAAGGCCAAGTAGAAATAGTGTCAAACTCTTAGAAATGATTCCAAACAATTTTACCAAGTTATAACCTAAGTTTTCTATTTGTATCTAAAATGACTAGTGGGAATCAAACTAGTCAAGCATTTTCTGTAGTTGGGAGAGGTCCTCAAACATTTTCATTCAAAAAAATTTAGATAGCATATGATGACATTCATAGGGAATGTTTCTGATGTTCTAGTGAGCAGCAAACAATTGTGTTTCTGCTACTAGAACAACAGAAACGTTCCATAAAAATTCCATCAAAACACTTTGAAAAAGACCAAAAACTCCTAAAGTAAGAGATGACTCCAAGAATCAAAGAAAAAGACCAATAATTGCACTTCACAACAAGACAATCTGAAAATGCAATGCCAATTGGAAAAAAGAGAACTCCTTATTAAGATATAGAAGCTAAATTCCAAGATGTGTAAGGAGCAGATCCCGTTCAGTTATATGGATGTTGTTACTTCAACTAGTGATGGAACATTGTTGATGGTGTATAAACATAAAGAAGGCATAAATAAGAGAGTGTGGAAGATAGGTTCTTTTATGTTTTCTTCCACTCAATGGTGTGCATAAAGTAAATTTTTAATACCAAGAATAGCTAGTCATTGCATTGACTAGAGAGGTCACAAAGATTAGTCATCAGTACTTAATCACAATAACACTGTTGGCGAAATGTAGATCATAACCAAGAACTCTTAACTGAATAATAAAAAAAAAGAAACCTTAAATCCACACCTTTAAATTTTGCATCTCAACATGATATAGACCATGAAGAATAAAAAATAAAAAGAAGGGTGACCAGGTTAGATCTATGACTGACCAATTCCTGGGAAAATTTGGTTTTTTCCCCTCAGGTGAGATACCATGTATGTGTCCAGGATCTAAGAAAACAGAATTATGTCTCTGTATCTCATATCAAAAACCATTGCAATCAAATTGGACTTATATCCAATTACTGAAATAACTAGAAATCAATATACAATGAAGCAAGCCAGAAATTTAATTTTGCACATATAGAATCTAGAATAATTAGTACTGGTGCTCATTCTCTTGGATAAAAAAAAATAGTTTTCATTAGCAAGCATGGAAAGCAGGACTTTGGCCAAATTTGAAATCCAACCAATAACTTTGTTTCAAAAGGTAAAGTACAATTCTATTAACCAAAAAATATCAGCTACACATATAAAAGAGCCTATATACAATATATGTATTTATCTAGAATAATCACATACAATACAAACCTACAAAGAGTCAATCAAAAAAAGAGGAAGGGGATTCTTTGAATTCCATGCAATGGATAGTCACGAATAAGCCTTTCTAAGGTTTGCTTCTAGTGTCAAGATGAGATTTTCAAATATATACGAGTGTTCGTTTTGTTCCAATGAACATGGATTGCTTCCAAGACGAGACTACACATTTCAGAATTTAATTAACTGTTATCTTAGTGCAAATGGGAATCAACATGGTTCTAATCAATAGAGATCTATAGCCTAGCCAACTGAATCCCTTAAGCTAATCAACATGATTTTACTACTTAGTTACCTATAGAAATTTAAGCAAATCTAGACAAAAAAATTAAGAAGATAACATCAAATTTAACAAGAAGTTCGAATAAACCAAAATGGTTGATAATGAATCTAACCTAATTTTACCATTAAAGTAAACAAACGATGAAATTTCCTTGCTAATATCAACATAAAGGACAAAAGTCCAATCCTAAGGGATAATATCCTAGGTCATAGGGGCTTTCAATCTTACCTTTTGTCGCTGATGAATGAATAAGGATGTGAGATGTGAGAACCTGAGATGAGGAGGTTGTTTTAGAAAAAAGAAAATCCAACAAAGATTATTGGAGAGAGAGAGGGCCTTCATTGAATCAATAAGATTGTGGCGTGATTACAAGAAGTCTATTGTGTTGGGAAATTAACTCAAACTTAAGATGTAAGGAGGTCTCCCACTTGTTACTGCACTCGAGATTCAGAGAGAGATTCCGTTGCCGATGAGAAATCAGAAATGGTTGAGAGAGATATTGGGAATAAGAGGTGAAAATACTAGTTGACTAAGAGAGAAAAAAAAAAAGAGAGGAGAGTGTGAATGCGAAAGAGTGAGTCGGTAAGAAATTAGAAGTGCGGGAGAGGGAAAATCCTGGGTTTCGCGGGGTTTAAGTGGCAATGCCAAAGACTTAAAATTTCTACCTTGTAATATGAAAGGGTGAGTCGATGAGAAATTAGAAGAGTGGGAGAGGGAAAATCCTGGGTTTTACGAGGTTTAAGCGGCATTGCCAAAGACTTGAAATTTCTACTGGCAGTCACCCATCTGCCAGCTAAAAAACTGCTGCTAATGCTTATTTTTCTTGTAGTGCTACTTATGAGGGAAGAGCTAATAATGTATGAATCTTTACTTAAATAATAGAAAGATGTTTTTTTTTTGGGGATATAAAGACATGCCAGGATTAGATCCTAAAATAGTGGTACATAGATTAGTTATTTCTAAGGATAAATGTCTTATAACCTCACTTCAAACCAGAGCTCACCACACAAATTGAATATGAGGCTGGTAAATTGATTAGTGTTGGTTTTATTAGGGAAGTTAAAATCCTACATGGCTTGCTAATATTGTTCATTTTAAAAAGAAAAATGATAAGTCTGCATTTGTCTAGATTTTAGAGATCTTAATGATGCATGTCCAAAAGATGAATTTCCACTACCTATTACAGAATTGCTAGTGGATGCTACTATAAGATTTAAAGCATTGTCCTTCATGGACAGTTTTTCAAGTTAAAACCAAATTAAGATAGCTCTAGAAGATGAAGAGCTAACTGCTTTTCGAATTCTAAATGGGATATTTTGCTATATAGTCATGCCCTTTGGCTTAAAAAATGTTGGAGCTACATACCAACAAGCCATGACAATCATATTCAATGATATACTTCATAACACTATGGAATGCTATGTTGACAATTTAGTGGTGAAAACTAAGAAAAGAGAATACCACTTAGATGATTTTAAAAGGATTTCCGACAGACTTTGGAAACACCAACTTAAAATGAACCCCTTAAAATGTACATTTGGGGTAATTTCAGGGAAATTCTCTAAGTTTATTGTCCGACATGGAGGGATTGAAATTGACCCTATAAAAACTAAGGCAATCTTAGAGATGCCTCCTCCTTGAAATTTGTGGGCATTATTAGCTCAAAATAATGATAAAAAAGGGAAAATGCCCTTAATTATTTGAGAAAAACCTTAGTTGGGGCTGAACACAATTATTCTTCAATTGAAAAGATGTGCTTAGCTTTAGTATTTGTTGTTCAAAAGTTATGACGTTATTTGCTTGCACATGCAGTTACTTTAATTTCTAAAGCTTGTTCTCTCAAACATTTGCTCTCTTGGCTAGTTCTAATGGGTAGATTGGAAAAATGGTCGCTTATTTTATTTGAGTTTGAGATAAAATATGTTCATTTAAAAGCAATAAAAGGACAAGCTTTAGCTGAATTCTTAGTAGCTCATCTTGTGCCAAACAACATTGAGCTTTCAAAAGACCTTTCGGATGAAAGGATCTTATACATAGAAACTGAAAGACCAAGTCAACTCTATTTTGATGGAGCTTCTTCAAAACAAGGTGCAAGAGTAGGGATTGTGTTCATCAGTCCCACAAGAGATTCAATTCCATATTCTTTCTCTCTCACACCATTATGGTCAAACAATACAGTCGAGTATGAAGCAGTCATTATCAGCTTAGAAATGGCTCATGAGATTAATATTAAATATTTACAAGTCTTTGGAGATTCTCAACTGGTGGTTAACCAGCTAAATGAATTATATGGGGTTAAAAAGTTAAGTTTAATCCCTTACTTTAAAAGAGCCAGAGAGCTGATATCCCAATTCAATAGCACACAAGTGGGCTACATTCCAATGCTAGAAAATGATAAGGCTGATGCCATAGCTAAGTTGGTCACATCTCTTAGTTTACCTGAACAAAGACAACTTCAAATTACAGTTGGTGAGAGACATGTTCTCCCCTTCCTAAATGAAAGAGTTTAGGAAACTGAGCTTGTGAACTTTGTCATAATTCAATTAGAAGGAGAAACCTCAGATTGGAGAGTGCCCATAATCAATTATCTACAACATGGGCTCATCCTGATAGATCCTTGAAAGAGTACTGATTTACTACATCAAGCTGAACATTATAGATATATAAATGACACTTTGTATACAAAATCCATAAATAGAATTCTACTTAAGTGTCTTTTTGGAGATGAAGTCCAATAAGCTCTCCACGAAATACACGCAGAATAGTGCAATATACATCAGAATGTCCCTGAAATGGTAGGACATTTAGAAGAATTGGGCTATTTATGGCCCACTATCATCTTAGATGCTATTTGCATCTTAAGGAATTGTGTTAACTGCCAAAATCTAAGGGGTATGTTACTAGAAGCTATCAATGTGAACATGGTCACAGTGTACCAAATCGAAGAAGAAACATATTAGAGACAACCCATTACTGATTTTTTACAGTATGGGAAATTACCTGTCGATATATATCGACATGCCCTACATTTCACTTATTTCGGTGACACCTTATATAGAAGATCCTTTGATGGAATCTTGTTAAGATGTTTATCCAATGAAGAGGCAAGAAATGCATTATATGAAGTTCATTCATGCACATGTGGAGCTCATCAAGCTGGACCAAAAGCTGTAGGACAATTAAAAAGGTTAGGTTATTATTGGCCTATCATGATTCAAGATGCAATAAAATTTGCTTTTACTTGCAAAGTATGTCAACTTCATGGAAATTTCATACATCGATCGCCCATGCCTCTTAACCCTACAACATTATCATGGCCGTTTGAGGCTTGAGGCCTAGATATCATCGATCCTTTGAAACCATCATCTTCAAAACTACATTCATATATTGTGGCTGCTATAGATTATTTTTCTAAGTGGGCGAAGGCAATTGATGTTGCCAACTTCATTCAAAACCATATCATATACAGATATGGAATTCCCTCCATAATTATATTAGATAATGCCCCGTACTTTAAATGTAAGGCTATGATGAAGTTATCTGAGAACTATAAATTCCAACATGCTAAATCAACAGCCTATAATCCATCATCAAATGGACAACCAGAAGCTTTTAACAAAGTCCTTTAAAAATACTTAAAATGATGGTTTCAAAAAATAAAAGAAACTGGCATGAGTGCCTCCCTAAAGCTACTTGGGCTTACCGTACCATAGGGCAGACAACTACAGGATGCACACCATATAGTTTGGTGTTTGGAGCAGAGGTTTTTCTTCCTCTAGAAATTCAGCTACCCTCTTTAAGGATCACAACACAATTCACACATAAAGAATAGAATGTAAGGATAAGACTTGCTGAATCAGAAGTCCTTGATGAGAAGAGGCTCATAGCTCAACAAAGGCTTAAAGCCTAAAAAGCCCAAGTTGCAGGTGCCTTTAATAAAAGGGTGAGATATTGGTCATTTGCAGTAAGACCTATCATAGTCACAAGAAAAACTTTAGGAAAATTTGAACCCAAATGGGAGGGTCCATATATAGTCACTAAAGTCTTCCCAAAAGGAGCATATGAACTTTATGACTCTAAAGGTCAAGTAAAGTACCATTGTGCAAATGGTAAATTCATTAAGCGCTTTCGTGCATAAACCAAAAGAATGCATAAATGAAGACCCACTGATGCCTCTTATGTGGTTAAACTGATGAGACAACCCACCAATGCCTCTTATGTGGTTAAACTAATAGAGAGAATCCACCAATCTCTCTTACGTAGTTAAACTGTTGAGATAATTCCAAGAAAAAAACATTACATAATGCAAAAGAAAAAACAACCCACCAATGCCTCTTATGTGGTTAAACTTATGAGACAGCCCACAAATGCCTCTTATATGGTTAAACTGATGAGACAACCCACCAATGCCTCTTATGTGGTTAAACTGATGAGAGAATCCACCAGTCTCTCTTACATGGTTAAATTATTGAGATAAACCCAAGAAAAAAAGCATGAGCATATGACAAAAGAAAAACAGCCCACCGATGCCTCTTATGTGGTTAAACTAATAAGTAAAAACCACCATGTCAGCATGTGGCAAAACTGCTTAGATAAACTACCAATGGTATTAGTATGTGGTGAAATTACTAAAATACCCCATTAGTCGCTCTTTAGTGGCTAAACTATTGAAGCGACACATGAACTACATCGGCTTGATCCCTAAATGGGTATGCAGGAAGCCTAGTGCATAGATCCAGCCACAATATAAAAAAACGTATTTACTTATGGCCTGTAAGAGTATAAACTTTGAATGGCTAAAACAAATCCAATTTTAATTTGGTCAATGATACCATTACCCAATTATTAAGGGTGAAAAGCCTCACCCTATAGTGCCTTAAGAATGGGTACATAACAATGATTCCTTCTTTTTGGTCTCTATTTTGATATCCATAAAGACATTAATAATCCCTCAACTGATCTCTACTATCAAATCTAAAATCAATCTTTTTTACGAGACCAAAAGTTGACCTTTTATCAAAACCATTATAAATCCATTTTCAAATAATTAAATTTGAAGTTGATCTCTTTTATTTAAAAGATCAAGTGTTTTCCTTTCATCAAAATATCATTGCTGTTATGAGGTTGAAATTAATCTCTTATTAGATTTTTAAAATTGAACTATTGATTTTCCTTTTGTGATCAAATAAAGATAATTATCAAGTTTCTTAAAATGGATCTCCTTTATGAGATAACTAAAATCTGAAATTGATCTTTTTTGTGAGATCAAAAGCCTGAAATTTATCAAAGCATTCTTTTGAAGTTATCATCATGGGATCAAAATAATCTTCAATTAGGTCAACTTGACTTAATCTCTTTGAGAGATCAAAATGTTTTTTTTTTTTTCAAATAAAAGAAAACCTCTTAAAATTGATTTCTATAGTCTTCAAATATTTTGATATGATCTCTCTCATGTTCTTAAAACATTTGCATCAAAGGATGGGAAAATTTCATTTAAGCATTAAATCTAAAATTGATATCTATTATAAGACCTTTTTTTCTCTCTTTCTTTCTTCTTTGATAAAATGTATCACATTTAAAAAGGATGAAACAGATATGTATGAGATCAAGTTTTCTTCTTTTGCTAAGTTTGACCTCTTTTATGAGATTAGAGGTGAAACTAATCCTTATAATGAGGTCATTATCATAAAAAAAAGGAAGGGGACCACATGTGAGAAGTCCCTAATCAAAAGATCATCAGTACTAAAAGAAGCTTTAGTACTAAAACCAGAGTGGACATACCTAAAAAAAAAGAGAGAGATCTTAATTTGCTGAAAGAATATCAAAGTGTTGGCAAAGTTGTTAATTGCTTTTGACAACCAAAACATGGACTGTGTTCAAAATAAATCCATAAATCAGAAATTTCAAAAAAGAAAAAAAAAGGAGAGAAAGATAAGAAAGTTTTGCTATGTTTTGCAGTAGACATGTTTCTGATGTAGTGATTATACTGTGAATTTAGATAAACAACATATATGTTGATACAGTGATTATTCTGCGAAGTTGGCTTTAAATAAACAACAGATATGTTGTTTCAATAGATATGTTGATGCAGTGATTATACTGCAAATTTAGGCTTTAAATAAATAGCCGATATGTTGATGTAGTGATTATAGTGCGAATTTAACTTAAAATAAACAACAGATATGCTGATGTAGTGATTATACGAACTTAGCTTAAAATAAACAATAGATATGTTGTTTCAACAGATATGCTTATGCAGTGTTTATACTGCAATTGAGGAAGCAAGTGAAGCTTCTCTTGATAGCAATCAGGCAAAAACAGAAAGTAATATCAAACTTGGTTTAGGGTTTTCTCTCCTCAAGAGAAGACAAAAAATCTCTCTTTGTTCGTCCACCACTTTAGAAAACAAAAAAAAACTTTATTTGTTTAATCACGGATTTTGAAGAGAAGACAAAAAGTATCTCTTGTTGAAAGATTTCAGCACCTCCTTGACTTGAATACTGAAGGAGAGGTTTGCCTTTCTCTCTTGAACCATTGAGAGAGCTTGTATAGTAAAAAAAAAAAAAAAAATAGGAGCTGGAATGCCAGTCCATGTCTTTTATAGCCAAAAGCAGTCTTACAGTCCTAATGTGATTAAGATTGTTTATTAGGGTTAACTACAAAGGTGGGCGTGCAACCCACTTAACAGATTTATAACAACTCATTTATGGGCTATTTTCAAGTTTAAATAAGATACTTTATAATGGCCCACTTACAATTTTTAGTTGGGCCCAAGTACATAGCCTTATGTGACCCATTTAGTGGCTTCACAATAGGCTATATGTGGGTCTCATAACAACTCATGATACAACCCATTTACATTTAGGTCCATTAAGTTTAAGCCCAAGCCTCCTTAAATAAATTAAGAGGCTGGGATCACTTCTAAAAGGGGGTTAAATGCAAAGAAAGTATAAACCCAAGCCCTCTTAAATAAATTAAGAGGTTGGGATCACTTCTAAGAGAGAGTTAAATGAAAAGAAAATGTAATCTGAACCCTCTTAAACATATAAAAAGAAAATATAAGCCCAAAATCTTAATAAGCTTTCAAATTCTGCCCCTTATCATATTTCCATATCAAATGGATTGAAGTTGACCATTAACACCATTAAGGGCCCACTTGATGTTTAATTAAAATTATTCATCAAATAAAAAAGTAAAAAAAAAAAAGCTAAAAGGGGAGTAAATTAATCACATCCGTTTTTGGATGTTATACCAAAAAAATGACCTAGATCAGAGACATAGTTGAGTCTTTGTAACTTTAGGTTTCTGGTGTAAGAATCCTATTCAGATTAGGATTCTTTTGTCCCAAGCAAAAAAAAAAAAAAAATTAATTACAAGATTATTTCCAAAAAAATCCTACTCAATCTAGGATTCCTCCACAAGTCCTACTTAAATCAAGACTCTCATTTTATGAGCCTACAAAATAATCATTTTGGTCAAAACGACTTAGGATCAAGATTTAAGGGAGAATCAGAGGTAATTTGATAAAATCAATGAGGCCTACGGACTCTTCCAACTATGAAAATTTGTGATTAACCCTCAATACTCAAATCAAATCATACAATTAATAACATAAGCGTAATGAAATCGAGAGTCTTAATTGCACTAGGACATCTCAATTTAACAAGATAACTAATTATAAATTCTCATCAAATCAATCAAATAGTTAGATTATATCATATTTTGTCTAACGAAAGATATTGCAAGAGTCCTGATCATATCAGGACTCTTCCAATTTTGGCTCAATTCTTTTCTAATGATAGAACTTTCATAAGTTTTGACTTTAACTACTTATTTGACCCGTGTGCCCATATTGTATTTCTTTCAAGACAAAATTAGGGATTAAATCATATACAGTCTAATTCTCAAGGGTTGATTATCGTTCCCTTAAAATGAAAATAAAGAATAGATGGGTGAAAACTGTCTGCAATCAAATATTCAATTTGATTGACTATGGTTCCCTTTTTGTATGCAAAAAAAAAAAAAAAAAACAAACAAACAAAGGATTAAGGCTGTCTACAATCAGAACTTCATCTGATTGACTACAACTTTTTGCGAGGAAATGAGTGAGAAGGAAATCTTCTTTGTATCAAAAAGAAAAGAGAGAAATGAATTGTTTTATAATTTCTCATTTGTATTTTTCTTTTTTTCCTTTTCATTCTTGTACACTTAATGTAAAAGAAATGCAAATGAAAAGTTATTTTTTAAGTATTTTATTGGTGAGCCAGGAATACCATTGATGATCAAGAACATGTGTGAGCAAGCAATACAGATATAAATGATGTAGCAAAAAAGAAAGCAATACAAATATAAAGTTATTAGTTCGTCCCTTCTTTTTCCTCATAGAGTCCGTGAGTAATCTCTGTAGCCACGACTCCTATATATCAAGAATATTTCTCCCAACCATGAAAGCTCCTTGGAGAGGTGTGGTGAGATGAGGCATGATAGACATATATAAGTCCATTGGTGATAAATTTTGTAAGTCTTGTGCAATGTTCAGAAAACTGGATTGGGCATAGAATCAGAGAAATGTGAGATTCAACCGAGGTCGAACCAGAAGTCAAATTGTGATGATGTGGTATACATGTATATATATTATGGGTCATATAAATACTGTATATAATATATTTTATCTTTTAATATATTTAAATATGATGGATGAATGTCAAATTCTTTAATTTTTAAAGCAAATGACTAAGGTTTAAATCTCTTAATTTACATTTTTATATGTGTGTGATAAAGTAATATATACAATAAAGAGTTGTTAAATGGATTATTAGGTCACGTGTTCAAATCTAATCTTATCAAACATGTTTTAAAATTTCAATTATTTAATGACATGTGTACTTTGGGTAAACCTAATGGTCAGAAATCTCCTTTTTTTGAAATAAGAGTAATATTTTTGTCATTAGTGTCCAAAAATATGTCTGAACTCTTAAAGTTTAGCTTGTCATTTTATAGTACTGGTTTAATATTAGCCATTGGATGAGTATATAAGTTTGAAGATTAAAATTTTATAGTACTGGTTTAATATTAGCCATTGGATGGGTATATAAATTTGAAGATTAAAAGAAGGTACTCAACTTGTACTTTTGAAACCATTAGCCTCAATCAAACACAGGTTTCAAGTTTCAAGTTTCCATATTATTAAGGGCCTGCCTGGCACAAATAGAAACACAACGCCCTGGTATTGTGTGTCCGTTTTGGGCTTGAAACGCCTCAAAGTGGCAACGCAACCATGCCAAACACCGGCCTAGTTGTTGCATGAAAAATAAACTAACTAAGTGGAGAAGAAATGTAAATTTTAAAACTGTAGGGACAAATTACAAATTTCATAAAATGTGGGGGCATAAGCGCATAAATCCAAAAAGACCATGAAATGAAATAGGGAGAATGACAAAATGTGACAATTTGGTCCTTGAATTTTAAAACGCGACAATTCAGTATTCGAGTTTCTAAATGTGACAATTCAATATCTGAACTTTCAAAACGTAATAATTCAATATCTGAACTTTCAAAATGTGACAATTCAATACCGGTTGTTAACTAGTCCGTTAATCAGCCATGCGGGCCCGTGCCGTGTCATGCCGTGCCGTGGGCTAGATTGGCCCGTAGGCCAAGTTGGGTCATGAATCGAGCCAAAGCTATTTTTGCCTATTTATTTAAGAAAATTGAAAAAACTTAAAATTTTAATTTTATAGGATCTTTGATGTATACAATTGCTTATATATATAATAATTAAATAAATTAGTATAATAAAATTGAAAACAATTGTTTATTGTATATGGGTTGGGTTGGGCTGCGTGCGGCATGGCCCTCTTGGTTATGCCGTGTCGACTTGGTTTGCGGACCTAAAACCCTAGGCCCAACATGATGCAGACCATTGTGACGGGCCTGACATGGCTCGTATATTGTCATGCCAAGCCGTGTTGGGCCGCGGGCGACACGACCCGATTTACACCTCTATATAGAAGAATCAAGAATTTGACTATTCATTTTATTGTCAATGCTTGGATGATTGATAAAAAGAATTTGATGATATTTTTAGGGCATTTTAAAGTTCAGGGACCAAATTATCATTCGAGCCAAATTACAGGTACTGATGAGGAATTTTCCCAATGAAATTTATTAAAGATAGGCGGTAAGAGGAGAGAGAAACAAACTACAAGGCTACAATACAATCCTTCGTTCCCCAAGGGGAGAGAACTGAGCAGAGCACCAGACCTGTGGAATCGAAGAAATCGAAGAGTATTCTTCCAAGAGATCGAAGGTAGCAACGGATTTTCAGATAAGAGAAAAGAAAAAACGATGCCTTCCTCTGAATGATTTGAATTTTTTATTTTTCTTTTCTTTTATTTTTTCTCTATAGAGATCGTACTCCAAACCTTCTCGGTGCAAGCTCCTCTGTCACATCTCTAGTAGTTTGATTATATGCTTAGCTGATAAAATAATCCGCGTAAGATTGACCATGTCCAACTGCTGCAGGATCATTTACCCCAAAGAAAAAGAAAGCTTTGCCAGGGTCTCGTATAAAAACCTATTATTTGGTTCCTCATTGGCCATTAGTTAAAGAACTCTCGGATCATAAGGGAATTTGGTTTCGCACCAATGGCTTTGACGAACTTCGTTCTCACTGTCGTCGGCGTAAGTGCCGCTATTCTTCTCCTTAGGAGTGATGTCAAACAATCTGCTGCGGTTTTCAGGCGCAACGTTCGCCATATTCGCCAGTGGCTCGAAGAAGAATCTACTGCTGCTTCTAAGTAAGCTTTCATATGGTCATTCTCTTTGTTTATTTATTTTTTTATCTCATATTCTCATTTATAGATTACTAAAACTTGCCATTGTTATGAGTTGAATGGTAAAATCGGAAGTACTGAATTCAACTTGTTGGATATGTAGTTCTAAGCTATAGCCAATTTAGAAGGCAATCAAATCAAAATGGAGGTTCTGAGAAGGGTATATACCCGTTGAGGTCATTGCTTGGTTGGATGGTAAAATCTCAGGTTGACAAGAGTGAAAATGTGGGTTTAAGTCTGGGAGGTGCCATTCCATGCTAAAATGCTAGAGGTTAGGTCCGCATCCAACCTGCCCATCTCAAGTATTTGAAGCCCTATTGTGGTGAAGATATTACTTTCCCATTGCTTATTTTCCCTATTTATGGCTATCTAAATTGAAAATTGATCCTTTGTGATGCTCTTTTACACCCTTTATCCTTATTTTACAATATGACATGGATCAAGTGTGCTACACCTAAAATTGTAACACCACTTATAGGGAAACACCAAGGCAGGGGCACAAAGCAACCCTGTCATCAGATTAGTTGGATTTCTAGGAATGCTAATGCTACAATTGATGTTTAAGTTTAACCGGATCTAGGGTTCAAAGGCCATTCTTGTATGGTTACAACTCCTTTTACTATTTTAGCATAGGAGGAAGGTTGTCTTTACATCCTCTCATGAACCTTTTTTCTTTCTTCTTTTTTTTTTGTCTACATTTGATGCAATACATGTGGCCTTTCCTCCCCACCAACCCCAAATTGAAGGGTTATGATGATATATACATCTTTCTATCACAAAGTAAGGTTAGAAATTACTCTTATCCCAGCAGCTCAAATCAAAAGCATTACTAGTCTACTAACCCAAATACTACCTAACCCAATAAAAGGGGTGGTGTTGGGGATGACTTGCCACACAAATTCAGCTAACATCAAATAATAGTGCATAAAGTCCTATTTCCTTTATCTGCTGCTTCTATTCATTTCCCTCCCTCTCCTTATTCTTCTTATCCACTGTCAGTCAAGCTATCTCACTTCCTGTTCCATCTGAATATCAATATAGAACTCACTTTCCAAGCTTCATATCAATAGAGCAAGCCCTTTAGTCTCATGCCCCTCAAAGCTACTAAGCCTAATAAGTTGGATTACTAGACATGCCTGCCCACTCCAATGCAGCAAAATCCTAAGAAGGTATCAAATCCCTATCCATAAATACTTTTTTCCTCCATTGTTTCTCCCTTCTCCTTATCCTCTCCTCATTCATCATCAGCCAATCTCTTTCAGTACTTGTCTTACTATTTTGTAACATAATCCTTCATATTTATACACCCATGATAAAATTCAAAGTAAGAGACAGATCTAGTGTTTGCTTTAGGAAGGATAATCGAAACCTTAGTAAGTTCTTTTAGGCCCCATTCGTTTTTCGGGAAGTGAGGGTGGGTAAGTTGGTGGGTCCCACGGAAAAGAAATAAACCCGTGTTTGTATTTCGGTATTAGTGGGTCCTGTGGAAAAGAACGATTCTGGAGCAGCTCATTTACTTGGGCAAGTAATACCCTCCTGAGACTTTAGGTGAATCACTTACCCATCCACACGGAAAATTGCTAATACTTGATGGGGCAATATTGTCCCTTCAATAATGCCACTTTTTTTGGATAAAATGATTATTGTACAACTTTACTTGGGGAATAAAAAAACATTGGTAAGTGCACTTATTTATCTGGGTAAGTGTTTCCTAGGAAATACTTGCCTGGATAAGTGCATTTACTAAGGCAAATGACTTACCGAGACACGAATGAGGCCTTGGCATTTCTATTCAGGTGGATAGAACAATCAAACGTATCACTCCACCCAAGGTGGTTCAGTGGTTAGTGCCCCATCTTCCATGAACTGTCATTGAGTAGGGATATTAGCCAGTATACATAGTTTTTTTATCAATAACAGAAGTATTTCATTAATGAATAAAAAGATAAGATTTAAATACAAAGGTGGGGGGAGGTAATCTCTCTTAACTCATTTCTTCCCACCCCTAAGTGCATCTTCAAATGAATTGGCACATCTTTTGACCCACTGCAGTCTCACTTCCATTCCCTGAGTTAGCCACTTGAATTGTCTTCATTCATTGATATATGTCCATAACCCATCATTTACCTTCCCTAACCAGCCAATTACCACTTTTGAATCTCCTTCAATGATCAGCCTATTAACATTTAGTTCCTTAGCCTTTTTCACTCCCTCTATCAAGGCCAAAATTTCTGCACTCTGAGTCCCCAATACCAATTGGGCTTGAAAACAGAGCTATTACTGAACCTTCCTCCCATCTAAAAACGCCACCAACCCCTGAAGGCCCTGGATTACCTTCACTGCTTCCATCATAATTGAGCTGATATATTAGCCAATATTTCCTCCATAACCTGATGAGAATCCTTTTTGGCAGGAGCAAATAGTGACTGTATACGCATTAAAGGAAAGTTCTTGGTGAGGTTCCTGTGCAGGTCTCTTGCTGCAAATGAGGTTGAATTAGTTGATATCAATTGCATTAGGGAATGCTTGTTTTCTCCAGTAATTGGTGCATTCATATGGCTAATTTTACTTGTTAAGGTTCCCATAGTTGACATCTAAATAGGGTATTTACATTGCCAAATAAATGCATTCTGTGTAAATCTATTCATAAGTTGGTTGGCCTTCTTTTACCTTTATTTTCCATTTTGGTTAGTGGTGGTGGTGGTGGTAGTCAGGGAACTAATGTATAGGAGTTCAATAGTTCATACATGACCTTGATACTATTAATGTTCCCCTTTCTCAGTTCATGGAACCATCTTCTCCTAGCTGTCAGTTTTGATGGAAGAAATTCTTTTTTTCTTCAATATAGTTCATCCATGGTTTGTTGGAAAGTTTGGAAGAAAGAAATTTTGAAATATTTTTTAGGAAGTGAAATGTTATTTGTGCATCTTTGACCACCCACAACTTAAAAAATGGGAAGCTAACAGTTTTGATTATTGAAGAACCATGAGACATGTCAATAGAATCAGGGTTCTTCATCTCTGAGTCACAAATCAAATGGGATCTTCAGATTACTGATCAATGATCTCTCCCTGCCCTAAAAAATAGTAAATTAATGTAAAATAAAAATCCATTTACTATATATGTAAGAAAAGGGCACCACTTCAATATTTTTGATTGCGTATGATGGACAAAGAAAATGCATTTGCTTAAGTTACTACACCTTTCCACCTTTCCTGCGTGTATGCATATGTATGTGTATGTTGAGATTGTTATGTGCATTGATGTGACTTTTTGATGAGTCACAAACACACACACACATGCACAATGGACCATGTTTTGAAGGCACTTCCAACTTCAAGGTACAAGTTTGGTTCTCTTCATTCCTGTTCTCACTCTTGATCCGCACCCAGCACCCTATGCTTTTGGCACTTAGTTATTGACATTTTCTCTTTTTCTTTAAAAAACAATGAGCCTATGGTTATTGATCACAATGAATGGGGGGAAGGTTGCTGTGGACACCATTTATTTATAGTTGGGCTTCTTATCTTATTAACAATGAATATGAAACTACATAGAATGGAATAGCGAAATAGGATTTATGTAGCTGACCCCATAGTTTGGATAAGGCTTAGATGATGATCTTATTACAATAAACCTACACTTATCTTGATTTTCTTTTGACAAGCCACTCTAAAAAATATTCTCTAAGATGATTATGGATATTGGAATTTTTGTTTTACATTATGTTTGTGTATTGCACTTGGTGAATCATCCAGTGGTTCTAGGACTTGTTGACTTTGATGGTTTGTTCTGGTGCAGGCAAGATTTAAGGCATAATGATCTTATTACAATAAACCTACTGTTTTCTTGAATTTTTTTGAAGCCACTCTAAAAATATTCTCTAAGGAGATTATAAACATTGCAACTATCCCTTCATTAAGCCGGACCTTAGATTTATCAAAAAAATAAATAAACATTGCGATTCTTGTTTGACATTATGTTTGTGCATTGCACTTGATGAATCATCCAGTGGTTCTAGGACTGGTAGACTGAGGTGGTTCATTCTGGTGCAGCCAAGATTTATGGCATAATGAGGAGTGCCTTGTTTCTTATTGAAGGACCTAAAAAGGTTGAATCAGATTCAACTTGCTGTGGGTGCCATTAAGCATTTACATTGATGGATATGAACCTGGATAGAATTAATTAACAAATAGGCTATGTTATGTTATGTAGTGCAGAGTGAATGCAGTGCTAACCCTAAGAACTGAACTTTCAAATCTAATTAAACCTTATCCAAGAATCAGTTTGAGCCCAATCATATGTATCTCAGCCTGAGTAAACTAATATTTGTCCATTGTTTGAATCTGGCTTGGATGGCTGTATCATATCATCATCATCATATGGGTTGGCTATATGAATCCTGTTTCGCCATTCTGTTCTGTTTAATGTTATATCCATTGTTAAATTTTTGAGTGCTTAAATCATTTCTTACTCTTTCGACCCATGTCCTTTTTCATCTGCCCCAGCCCTTCTAGCCCCTTCAAATTGTAAATCTAAGAAAAAAGTTACCATGAGCAGTATAAAAATTCCAGCTTACTTTGTGTTATGCTTATAGTGATGTTCTTCCTATTTTTTGTTATGCATGCTTTTGCAGAGAGATGTGTTTATGCATTACTTAGGGTGCTGCATACATTTTTTAGGCTCATGTTGCCAGAGGCCTCAACCTGGCCTAGGTTGAAGTTGCCATCAGGTTGGGATGGGCTGGTCAGGTTCATATTTCAGTATTGACTATCTAGGCCATGTTGAGCCCCTATATAGGTTAGAGTGGTCGTACAGGATGTTTATACTTGATGCAAAAGTGGGAATAGGATTTGGATGAATGATGATGCCACTGTAACAGAATATGGGTTAATAATAATGCATTATGCTTTATCTAGAGAATGACTATCATAGTAGCTCCAGTAAGTTTGATCCATGCTTTCCAGCCATTCAAGAGTTTATATGGCTAAATTTGGTAGATGTGGAGGAACAACCAATTTTTTTTTTTTTTTTGGATTAATAACAATCAGCTTTATTAAAATAGAAGGAAGCAATTACAAGATATAGGGGAGGTAAAATGACTTTAACTCCCCACCAACAGATTACAAAGAGAAATAAATTAGAAATTAGCCCAAAACAAAGACACCCTATTCACCCCTTGCTTAGCTAACCCATTGGCAAATGAGTTGGCATTTCTTTTCACCCAACTGTACTTCACCTCAATGTCCCTAGCAAGCCATTTGAATATTTTCCTTTCATTGCTATAGCTCCACATGCTACTGTTGTCTTCCTTTAGCCATCTAATACCACCTCTGAATTACCTTCAAGGACCAATCTTCTAATGTTCAGTTCTCTTGCTCTTTGGATTCCTTCCTAAACCACAAAGATCTCGACCCTGAGAGAGTCACCTTCTCCAATTGGGCCTGAATACAAGGCCAGAATAGACCCTTCCTCATTCGAGTACACCCCCAATCCCAAACAGCCTTGGATTTCCAAGATTACTCCCATCAACATTCAGTTTTATGAATCTGGGGGGGGGATCCAAATGGGGCTAGAAATCCTCTTAACTTGAGCAGAATTTTCTATCTCTTTCCAATTTCTCAGCAAGCCAGTCATGGAAAAATCTGTAAAAAAGTCCAATGATTTCAGCTAGTGAACCACCCTTAGGTGTATCAGTTCTGTTAAACTCTCAATTGTTCTTTCCTTGTTTGAAAATATACGAGAGTTCCTTTTCTTCCCATAAGGACCAACAAATTGCTGCCCTGATGCATCTCCACATAATCCTTCCTCTTTTCTTAGGCCAACTGAAATAGGACAAAGAGAATAGACTTTGCACATTCAAGGGGGGGTTCCAATTACACCCAAGAAAGCCCACTCCGAAATAGATTTAGCAAACTGACAAGTAACCATAAGGTGGTAGCCGGTTTCCCCATCAACCTTGTAGAGAGAACACCGATTCGAGGATAAACAAGAATTGGGCCTCTTTCTTTAAAGCAGGTCACTTGTGTTGATTCTTTCCAGGAAAGTTTCCCAGCAAAAAGTACCAACCTGAGGAGAAATAGGCTCACTCCAAGCCTTTTTAACAAGGGCAACCCAAGAGGAGTAGGAGGATGAGTTAGGGTTTCAAAGAAAGAGGCACAAGAGAAGGCACCCGAGTAGGAATGGCAATGGGGCGGGTTTGGGGCGAGGCACCCCCTCCCTATTCCTGCCCCGTAGCCAAAATACCCTACCCTGTTCCTGGTGGCAGGGCGGGGTACCCACTCCATCGGGGACGAGAAATCCCCGAATTTTCCCAGCTCCAATGTAACCACCGAAAAATACATCTTATTGATATGGGAATTTAGGGTATTTTAGGAATTGGATTATTACAATTTGGGAGTATTATAAAATGAAATTGTGGGATCCTAAGGTTTTAAAAATTTGGGGGTAACTTAGAAGTATTTTAGAAATTAATACCAAACCCATGAATATTTTACTAGTTTGTCATCGAGTTTGGGGCAGGTTTGGGAAATTTCCCCATCCCCACCTCTTCCCTATTTAAGATCGGGAAAAACCCGCCCCATTCCGAGTGGGCTGGGGCGGGGCCTGGTTTTAGGGGGAATTTACCATCCCTACACCCGAGGAGGAGGATGTTGAGGAATATCTTGGAGTGGATGTGGATCACTTGAAACCTTGGAGTGCTGTATACAACATGCTTGTTGTATGGATTCAGAAGATTCCTGCGACTTAGGTTTTTGTGAAATGAAATTTTGGAGTAATGAAATGAAACATATTTGTGTAGAAAGCTGGCATATAGATTCATTTTCTTGGGTCTTTTTTTTTTCCTGTTGGGGGAGGGGGGTGTGTGGATTGGTGGACCATTTTCTTGGTTTTGTTCTTAATAACTAAAGTTTGCCCATGCTGATATGTCGAGCCATTAACAATTTGTTGTAGTTGTAGTTTTAGCCAGTATACTTGAATGTGGATGGAAAAACGAGAAGAGGTGACCCTTTGTAGTCATAAGACTGCAAGACAAGCAGACTTTTCATTTAGCAAATGAGGCCAGTATAGGGGATATTTCTAGAATGGATCTTGCAATTGTGAAAGAACCCCAGAAGGCTAGCATATGGAAAATGATAAAACAAGGTTCGAAGTTTTCTTACAATTACTCTATGCATATTTTCGAATCCAGATGACCACCTTTTTGGTGCCCTAATCAAATAATCTATTCTGACCTTCATATGTATCTGCATTGAGATGTTCTGAGATTGAGTTCCATATGTATCTGACCTTCAATGATCAAACAAAGCTTGTTTCTTCATGAATCTGGCCTAATAACTTCTATATGTAATGTACCTTATGGTGGTGTCCTTTCAGGACCATGGAGAAGTCAAAACCCAAGGAATTGGAATCTCAGGTTCCGCAGAAGGATATTCCCAAGGAGGACAAGCACTGATGTTTGTACGGAGGCTTGCAGTATATTAAGAAACAATCTCAGGTGCATCTAGGTTACTATCAGGGTAATGTGCAAAAAGCGTCTTGTTAGCTTTTCTTTTTTTGATGCGTGATCATGTTTATTTAATATCCTGATATCCTCTTTTCTTAGAAAAATTTTAATCTACTTTCTGATGTATTGAGAAAATGGAATTAAAGAAAGCGGGAAAAGGGGGAGACAAAAGAGGCCACTGTTTTGTAATTTACTTGGGTCATTCTTCTTTGGCTACTCTGGTTTAAGTGCAATTGGATGGTTAGTGGTTAGACATGATCAGTGAAATGTACCATTGGAATAAAATGAAATGCCATCTTATATACTGTTCTAGTCATCTAGTTTCACCAGTATGTGATCTAATATCGAGCCTCAACGAGGATAGAATTTCAGCAGTTCTGGACCTTCTGGTTTATAGCGTCCTTGCCAAAATTGTAGGTTTGCAACCTGCGATTCCAAACCTACTCACAATCGCAGGTTTGGGTTCGAGTCATTTCGTCTTGTGTTGCAAATGTACGGCGCGGGTGCTTAGTTTAAACTGGATTTTGGTTTCCACCGTTCCATAACATTTTGATTTTTAATTCCTGAAGTTTCGAACCAGTTTCTTTTGTTCTCCTATCTGGCCGATCTAATTATCTTTGCTTATCGGGTGCTTTGATTAAGAGCTCTGTTGTTCCCCAACCAAAATGTCTGAACACAATTTCAAATAAATGTGCATGTGCACAGAACACATTGATTGACCCTCTTTCCAAGCTACCAATAAATGAGCACGTGCACAGAACTAAGGTTCAAAGTATCTATAAGTATCGGCCCGTATCGTGCCTATGGCTTTCAGAGGGTAGCCGGGTCTTAAACCAATCTCTCTGAACCGATTTTAAAAAAAATAAGTAAAACCTAAAAAAAAAGTATTGTTACAGGCCGATATGCCAATATGTATCGGCCTGTGTCAATACTTTGAACCTTGCACAGAACACAAAATGCATGTTTATAAAGAGACAGTATAGTGTGGATTTTGCCTTCAATATTTTTAATTAACTTGTGGTTTATGGTTGGATTGATTGACCTTCATTGCGGCAAATTTTTTACAATGTTTGAACCTAAACCCTTTTTTAAAATACCATTGAGTTAGCCAACAATAAAGGCTTGTTTTGTAATGTGAATGAAAAATTAGTGGGTCCCTATGGATGAAACCAATTCATATCACACCATTGTCCATAGTTGTTTTGAATTGTGGGCAAAATTATGTAGACATAAACTGTTTACACCCACATGGGTGGTGTGAACCAGTTTTTACCACACCTATTGATTTTATGCATCTCATGTATAGTTTGTGAGATAATCTATACAGCTGGTCATGAATGAAAATTTCTTATATTTTAGCCTAAAATAATTTGGAATAATAATACAATGGCAAGCATACCTTTCAAATCCGATGTCAACTGCCCAAACTAGTATCGAATGTTGTTAGACTAGTGACAAATGGTGGAGGTTGGAACAAAAGTTGAAGAGAAAAAAAAACCTTTGTATGAGAAATGGTGGAGACAAGAGTATAGGAGGAAAGAAACAACGAAGAGAAAGAAATAGTATCTGTAATAGTAGATCCCACTGGCGAGTGAGTGGTGAGACTAAGCGGTGACAGAGATAGCCAAACCAGAAGAGAAGAAAAAGAATAGAAGTGGTAATAGTAGGGTTTCAACAGTCAAGTTTAGTGTATAAGTACACATGTCTAAACCATTTTCGTTCAAATCCATGATATATAACTAGTGATGAGATTTTCATGTGGAAATGATTCTTGTCCATGATATTTTGTAGATGAGGACTGTCCACAGTAACTAAATGCTCCCAAAACTCGTGGATGGGATTGAGACGGTCCTGTCCATGAGATAGACACAAAAAATGAACATTGCCTAAATGACCTTATTAATTAAATCACTAACCTATTTGGTAAGGTTGATGGACCATTGACTCGGGTAAGGCATTTTTTCGTTCTTTTTTTTTTGTATTTTTAACCATTTCCATCATTAATAACAATAATCCTCCTTTTTCACACATTTTTGTTTAATATGACAAATATATAAAATTAAAGACATGTTTAATTTTTAATAACTTTTATGAAATGAAATTTTTTTATCTTTTGCTTTCATTATTTAATTTATGACATTACAAGCTGACTTATTTGATTAGGAGGGAATGTCGTTTCAATAAATTCTTAGAACATTGGCTTGCTATCAATGTTCTCTACCTCATGACCAAATTGACCAGTTAAATTGGTCACTTGTTCATCAGGATTCTAGTACCACTTACCAACAAACTAGTTGTCCACAAAAAAAAAAAAAAGACTTTTTTGGCTTAGCCATTATTGCCTAATTTTTGTATTTCATTTCTATCATTGATAAAATAATTCTTATTTATCAAATTTATTTTGAATATGACAAATATATGATATTAGAAATGTGTCTAACTTTTTCTACAAAATTTTTATATTTTTATAACTTTTTATATATTTCTATCTACTTTTTAAACTTTTATTATTTAATTATGACATCATTGCTTAACCCATTTGACCTAGATAGTTGAACCACCAACTCACCATCTATATGAAAAACCCATTTTGCTTTTGGGCCAATTTTAAAATTTACATTCCATTTCCGTTATCAATATGATGATTGCATAATAGCAAAGATCCATCCAAATGCTTTCTATAACTTTTTTGTATCTATTTTTTATATTTTTCTTATTTAATTATATGCCATCATATTTGCCTTCTGGTTCGACCTCGGTTGAATCTCACATTTCTCCGATTCTATGCCCAATCCAGTTTTCTGAACATTGCACAAGACTTACAAAATTTATCACCAATGGACTTATATATGTCTATCATGCCTCATCTCACCACACCTCTCCAAGGAGCTTTCATGGTTGGGAGAAATATTCTTGATATATAGGAGTCGTGGCTACAGAGATTACTCACGGACTCTATGAGGAAAAAGAAGGGACGAACTAATAACTTTATATTTGTATTGCTTTCTTTTTTGCTACATCATTTATATTTGTATTGCTTGCTCACACATGTTCTTGATCATCAATGGTATTCCTGGCTCACCAATAAAATACTTAAAAAATAACTTTTCATTTGCATTTCTTTTACATTAAGTGTACAAGAATGAAAAGGAAAAAAAGAAAAATACAAATGAGAAATTATAAAACAATTCATTTCTCTCTTTTCTTTTTGATACAAAGAAGATTTCCTTCTCACTCATTTCCTCGCAAAAAGTTGTAGTCGATCAGATGAAGTTCTGATTGTAGACAGCCTTAATCCTTTGTTTGTTTTTTTTTTTTTTTTTTTTTTGCATACAAAAAGGGAACCATAGTCAATCAAATTGAATATTTGATTGCAGACAGTTTTCACCCATCTATTCTTTATTTTCATTTTAAGGGAACGATAATCAACCCTTGAGAATTAGACTGTATATGATTTAATCCCTAATTTTGTCTTGAAAGAAATACAATATGGGCACACGGGTCAAATAAGTAGTTAAAGTCAAAACTTATGAAAGTTCTATCATTAGAAAAGAGTTGAGCCAAAATTGGAAGAGTCCTGATATGATCAGGACTCTTGCAATATCTTTCGTTAGACAAAATATGATATAATCTAACTATTTGATTGATTTGATGAGAATTTATAATTAGTTATCTTGTTAAATTGAGATGTCCTAGTGCAATTAAGACTCTCGATTTCATTACGCTTATGTTATTAATTGTATGATTTGATTTGAGTATTGAGGGTTAATCACAAATTTTCATAGTTGGAAGAGTCCGTAGGCCTCATTGATTTTATCAAATTACCTCTGATTCTCCCTTAAATCTTGATCCTAAGTCGTTTTGACCAAAATGATTATTTTGTAGGCTCATAAAATGAGAGTCTTGATTTAAGTAGGACTTGTGGAGGAATCCTAGATTGAGTAGGATTTTTTTGGAAATAATCTTGTAATTAATTTTTTTTTTTTTTTTTGCTTGGGACAAAAGAATCCTAATCTGAATAGGATTCTTACACCAGAAACCTAAAGTTACAAAGACCCAACTACGTCTCTGATCTAGGTCATTTTTTTGGTATAACATCCAAAAACGGATGTGATTAATTTACTCCCCTTTTAGCTTTTTTTTTTTTACTTTTTTATTTGATGAATAATTTTAATTAAACATCAAGTGATTAGACCATTAATCCTCCACCTATATAGGAAAGCAATTTCGTTTTTGGATTTCATTTATATAATTAATAAAAATAATTCTTGTTTGTCACTGTGTAATATGGTTAACAAAATAATATTAGGCATGCGCCCAATCTTTTTTACATTTTTCTTTGTTTATTAAAATTTTTATATTTTATCTCAAAATTTTATTATTTAATTTTTTGACATCATGAGTTTGATCATTTGACCAAAATGATTGAATTATTTACCTACCACCTCAACGAAAAAGGAAAGCAATTTCACTTTTTGGTTAGTTTTAAAAATGGGTTTGACTATGACATTGGAAAGACATGATACCAAGAAAATTGACATTCAATCAATTGGTATCATAAAAGACGTGACTAACTAGGTGGTGTTCATCGCCATTTACAGGATGCTTTGATTGGTCAAAGCTTTTCTGGTACCATGTCTTTTTGGTATCATAGATTTTCCCTTTAAAAACATAGGCTTTTATACCATAAAAATGACTGTATGGATTTAATTAGTGAAATTTAGTAATGACAAACAAAAATACTTTAAATATGAAACTTGATGAAAGGGAATAGAATGAACTGAAAGATAGTATTCAAATTGTGATACTAGTTTGGTTCGGTTACATAGTATTTTGGCAACTGAACTAAACATCTCGGATTGGTTACTATGCCAACCGAAGCCAACCGAAAAGTAGCAAAGTCAATGCGTATCATATTGTATCTTTGACTACACAATATGGAAACAGTAGGATTTCTGAATTTTTTCCATTGTACCATCTCATATCAATAGGGTACCAAGGTGTATCGGTAGTGTATCGAGGTGTATCAATGGCATATCGATCAATACACTACGAATTTGTAATAGGCAAAAATTAAAAAAAAAGAGCATTCTTTACTTGCAAATGACTCTAAAAGTGTTATATTTACAAAAAAAAAAGAAACAAGTGTGAATCATCAAGGTTTTTGAACATTATTCAAGATTTAAAAAAATATTGAAAAAATAGGTAAATGTTTTTAGTGTTTCTCATAATATATTATGATTTTTTTTCTTTTTTGTTTAAATGTTTGATAATGTTTAAATCTATGTTGATCTACATTTCTTGTATTAAAAATGATTGCTTTTTTTATTGTTATAAGTAGATCTATGGAATTTTTATCATATCCAAAGAGCAATTGAAATTTATTCTTCAAAATTTAATTTTTATAATTTTTGAAATTAGGTAATAAATATTAATTATTTATATTTTCTTGTAATTATCTCATAAAGAATAAGAATGTTGTAGATCTATAGACGATCTGTCATATCTATAGAGAAATTGGAATTTCTTTTTCAATAATTATTTTTCTTATTTTAAAAATAAATAATAATTAATTATATTTTTTGTGATCTGACCATAGGGATTAAATATGCTACAGATATATGTATGATCTATCATATTCATATAGTAATTGAAATTTCTTCTTCAATACATACATACATACATACATACATACATACATACATACATACATACATACATACATACATACATACATACATACATACATACATACATACATACATACATACATACATACATACATACATACATACATACATACATACATACATACATACATACATACATACATACATACATACACATATATATATATATATATTATGTTTTGTATCACATAGGTTATTAGTAGCACCATCATTTATGAAGGTATGTTCTATACTTCAATTACTTGATATATTTTTTAATTGTGAATATGTAATGCTAGATATTTAATCATCCTTACATCATTCATCATTTTAGTATTACTAGTAGAATGGCCTGGGCGATGCATGGGGTATTTGAACCAATGGTTGATTAATCACAATAAGCATTGGGGTCCTGATTCAACCCCCCAACACCTCAATGTATCATGTTGGTAAGGAGGTTGAGTGGACTTCCAGTCAGGAGGTCTCTGATTGGTTCGTTTGAAGAATTGTTATTGTCTAGTTGATTGTCATCTGGCAAACTCAGGTTAATATCTATACTTGCAACTTAAGAGTTTGTACAGTGTAGACTATTCCTAATAAACAATTGAACCATTGTTAGTAACCGTGCAAAGTACAATAATAAGCAAATGCATATGTGAACAATTCAGATATTTGATAGGTTGAAGGATTGCATCGGGCAGAGATCAGTATGTGGGTATATTTTCTAGTTTTCTTAGCAAAAACCTATACAAGGAAGATTGGGGCTGAAAATAAAGTGTAAAATTTTCTTAAGCAATCACTTTGTGCTAAAATGAAAGAGAAGTACTAATAAAGTTCCTACTAGGAATTGACAGTTAATTGGACCTAACATTAAGTAGTTTCAGATGGGTTTGGTATATCTAGTTAGCTTCATTTACAAACAACCTAAGATATCAACTACAAGTTTGAAAATGATGATGTAATCATAATGAGATATAAATGAAGGTGCAAATATTTTAGACAATATGAATTCATACTGCACAAATTTCAAAAAAAAATCAAATCTTGCTGCAATAGATACAAGAAATAATGGAATATAGTAGGAAATTTATGGGAAGATACAAATAGGGGTGGCAATGAGCAGAGCTTTTCACGAGCTGCTCTCAGTACGTGAAAAGCTGGGCTCAACTCGGTTTCTACCGAGCTCGAGCCCAATTCAGTGGCTCGATTATTAAACGAGCCAAGCTCAAGCATACTAGAGCTCGACTCGTATATATATATATATATATATATATATATATAATATAATAAAAATATTATAATTATTATATATTATAGTTCTTAATTTTTTAAATATAAAATAAAAAAATTATATATAATTTTTATTTTTATAAAATATAAAATGAGCCGAGCTGAGCCGAGTTCGAGCTCAAGGTTTTGGCTCGAACCGAGCTCAAGCTCGAGCTCAAGGTTTTGGCTCAAACCGAGCTCAAGCTCGAGCTCGAACCTTGTAAAATAGTCTCAAGCCGAGCTCGAGCCTAGTACTATTCGGATTGGCTCGGCTCTAATCCACCCCTAGATACAAATGAATAGTGGATTCCTTGGGGAGTGTAAATTAAGAAAGTTTGTAACCAAAATACAAAGGCAGCATTGATGTATCATATAAACAAATAAAACAATGTTTTTAGGAATTATTTTAATAAAAATCAGATATATGCTAAATAGGATAAAATATACCTGGCTTTCTACTTGAAATCACTAATATGAAAGTCTACTTGTTCCATACTTTTATCTAGTTGTATCAGGATTTCTTTGAATTGAAAATAGAACTAGGGCAAGAAATGTTTCAGACTATTTGGAATTTGCAAAAAAAAAAGAAAAAAAAAACTATGAACTCCTACAAGGAATTGATAGGTAATTGAACCTAACATTAAGTAGTTTTAGATGGGTTTGGGTTCTAATTAGTTTCATTAATTAACAATTAAAAAATATTCAGAGAGAAAAGTTGTACTAGAATTGACATAATCAACACTTCAGAGAGGTGAATCTTACTTGGATGCATTGGAATTGTATATTAGGGGTGACAGTGGGACAAAAACACATTTGTTATTTGGCCCCACTCTCATTTCCACTTTGCAGGGGCAATGTCAGAATTGTATATTAGGGTGTTCGGCCATTGTACTTGCCCCACTTTGATAGACTGCGTATGACCTTATGGTAGTTAAATATTGGGAAAATGAAAAATATAGAGGGTAAAAAGGGAAAGTAAAATCAGGTTTTTTAATGCAACAATTGTTTCCATCCTCATTTTTATAAATGACAGACATGTGTTGAATTATCAAGTATTGGTATTTTGTAGTTATAACCTGATAGTGTGTGATCTGAAAGCTCCTAACTGGAGGGCAGTTTGAACGTTGGTCTGCTTTGTTGACCGATCGAACTGCAAGAAAGGGATACTTAGAGGACCCAGGGTGGCTTACCCGACGTGGGTGCTCCGATGCTTAAGTTAGTATTATGTAGTGCGAACTGAAAGTTTGTAGAGTAGAAAGCTAGTGAGCAAATAATCGCGTGTACCTTATGTTGTTGAGGTAGATGCCTTTATATAGGCAGGTTGCCGTGGGTCTCATGAAACGCTTCTGAGATCTTCGGCCTGCACTGTTAGGAATCCATTCCACACCAGGAGGACTTCATGGTAGCCGATAAGGCTCATCGTGTCCGTCCGATCCAAGCGGGATGAGGATAAGACCTACAGACGTGCGGTATGATCCCAAAGAGCTCAGAGACAGCTGGATTGCTTCTAGAAGTCTATTACGTGTCATTTCGGCACGTCGAGCCATCACAAGCCACTCGGACCTCGGTTTAGGCCGAGGTGCCGAAGGTACCCAAGGTGACCTGACCTGCTGAGGTGGCAGGAAGTGCCTTATCAATGTCCAGTCAACAGGTCGCGTCCACATGTTTGCTCATTCGTAGGTCGGGCCAAATCACCCCTCATCATAACCCTTCTAGACAATGTCTATATGTTCTTGTATATTGATTATGATATGGTTCTTTATGAAACCCACTAGAATGTGTTGATCTAATGTATGCATACCTCATTGAGGCCTTACATTGAGTGTTATTAATATATTTTTATGACTTAGGAGTATCAATAGTGTTTTCATGAGTATCTTGATTTTTCTCCAACATGCATGTGTATCCAAGGTGTATTTCAAATACATCTCTTAAAAGCAATTTCCAATACAATTTTTGTTTTCGATACTTTAAACTTTGGAAAAAACCAGCCTATAATAATATCTATCGGATACTTTGAACTTTGGAAAAAACCAGCCTATAATAATATCTATCGGATGTTTGGTTTGGTTGGTTTAAACTGAACCGAGATCTCTCCCTGCTTAGATTGATTTTATTGGATTTATTTTTGTAACTTTGCAGTCTTCTTGTAGCTTGTAGCTAGGGGCTCGTGTGAAATGACCTGGAAAATTTAAAAGAAAGAAGTTCTATCCAAGTGTTTCAAATGCTTGGGGATTTCAAAATCAAATCAATATTTTTATTAATTATTCTTTATTGATCATACGGTTTTATAACAATTGTTTTGAAAAATAAAACACGTTTATTTGATCATTTGAATATTTTGTTCAAATATCAGAATATAAAGTAATGAAAAAACTGGTAAATAATTAATTAATGGATAGGGTTAATGTGCATTTTCTTAGGAATAATAGCTATGCCTATTGCCTAGGGGTGGGAACTAGGATTTCAGACCTACTTGCAGCCATTCATTAACTATTTCGGGGTGGGTTTATTTTACTCGGTTTACAAATTCATAAATGAAAACCCAAACTGAGCAGTTGCTTTATACATATTTTTAAACCGAGACTAAAAAAAAAAATTGGATTGAATTGAATCAGGTTGGTCGGTTTGGTCGATTTGACCCATCTCATGAACTGCCCTATTAGATCTGCCTAATAGGGCAACCTACCAGTATGTCTCAAAAGGGAAACAAAGCATACACTTGTGACACCACAGTTTGACAAAGACTATCACAATGGAGGTGTTAGCGCTTCTCGATTCTCTAATATCTCTCACAGATGTCATCGTAATCGTAAATCATCACAAGAATGAATATCATCGACATCCTTTGTCACTGTTGCCGTTGAGAACCGGAGAAGACGGGTTAATAGGGGTGAAAGAAGACGTTATAGACAGAAGCATAGAGAGTAGAGACCAAGGAAAAAATTTTCATGCAGCAATACAATATTGTTCTTCACCAGAAACGGGAAGACTTTGGCTTCTCGGAAGAAAAACAACCTTGGCTGTTTTTGGGGATTCCTACAACGACACATCATCATGAGTGTGGATGAAAAAATATTTGCAATCAATGTTCTAGTCAAAAAGACGAAGAATGACCTGAGGCCTCGTTTTGCACATTTTTTCGTTTAGGCTGTCGGTTTTTTAAAAGTCTGGCAGCCCACATTGTCTTTTTCCATTTGATTGGAAAAATATCTAACTGCCAAAAGATGTTTGCGTCGAAAAAACACACAAAACCCATTTTGGACGATTTTTAGAAAGCTCCAAATAAAACTTTACGGTTTTTTTCAACTCATCTTCATACAGAAAGACACACTTCAACCAAACGGTCTTCAGACTGTCAAGATTTTAATGCAAAAATTCACTGAAGATCTTTCAAAAGACTTACCAAATGACCCCTTAGTCAAGAAGCTGGAAAACAGCCACTGGCGCCTTATGACGATATTAGTCAAAATGATACAAGAAGAATTAATCAAATTAGTCTAGCAAAAGAAGAAAAGAATCACCACCCTGTATTAAATATACTTGATCATTTTAGCCAGTAGTTTGTTAATACATGATTAATTTATATTACCAAAAATTATATTTGACATAAGCTGATACTAGGGAACAAATCCAGGTCAAGCACCTCGTAAGATAAACCAAGCCTAACAAATAAACAGGATAAACCACAGATCTCGTTTCACCAAAAAGGTCGAGGAAAGCAGCTTTAGGTGCATTATTTCCCCTCTTCCAATCTATTCTGGCCATGTTAGGTAAATTCCATGAAAGAGCTGTAGTAGTGTGACTCATAGATTGCACCTTGAACATACTCCAAATGCAATAGGCCATCCTCTCTGCAATTGCCTGTCTGAACATGCTGAATCTTACATAACCCAAGTGCTCCAGTTGTCATGTAAACCTCAGTGTAATTTGTGGTCAGTAGCAATGATTCAATCACTTCTTCAAAGGCTGCTCATATCAACACTTCGTAGTTAAGAGACTGGATTTTGAGAATGTTCTGATTATAAATGAGGCAACATCGAGTCACCAACAGGGTACAGCACATTTTTTGTTTCAATTATATTAGATCTGGTTAAATTTTGGTTCACAGTAGGTATTACTTCCATTAACTGGAGGGGTGCAGTGCACCACATTTAGAAATGATAAATTCCAGAATCGAGAGTGCCTGAACATGAGCGGAATCCCACTTCTAAATGATGACTTCTACACCTCCTTGATAAGCCAATATGCATTGGAATGGATCTCTAAAGATTTCTAAAATGTCAGATCTGTGTCAACTTGAAGATGTGTTGATACATGCAGGAAACAAGGTTGGGCACATTCGCATGGACTTTTTTTTGAAGGCAAGAGAAAGAAAAAAAAAAAGAATGGACTTCTTTTGGGTTTTTAATAAATTGTGCATGATGTAGCCCAAGAATGCTGCTTGGTCACTTAGGCAACCACACACACACACTTGTCTGTGTGCAATAGTATCACTTAGGTGACCCTGACTTCAATAACAACTCCAACAAAAGAGAGCACAGTTTACTCTTTAAGTTTAATTAAGGAATTCCTTTCCCAACTTTACCAAGTGAGGATTCAAACTGGTTGTTAATGGTGGGGATAAGGTTTTGGAGAGGAATGGACACCCATATAAATGGCCAAATGTTGGACCCTTATCAGTAGTCACACATGCGATTAGTTGTGAAATTAGATAGTTGATTCGCTGAGTAAATATCAGGACAGAGTTGACATGCATGTCCCTGCCCACCAAAGACCTACAGAAAGAAGAAGAAAAGATACATGGGTCATGTGCAAGGTGGGTGTGGACAATACAAAATGCTGTCACATCTTAAGACACTGGATGAAACACCACATATTGACCGGCCAAACCAAACAAATTGTTAAAAGAAACACATTTTTCTGGTTTGTTCAGAGTGGAAAAAAAGGCAAGGTACTGGATATTTAAGATAATAGTGAAACTGAGTTTCAGGGCAACAGCTTGATGTAATATCAAAATATCAGGCTGGAAAGCATGAGAAAAGTATAATGGAGCCAAGACATGCAAAAAGTGCCACAGATTAGAACCATAACTAGTCCACCCCTCCAAATACCCCAGATTGCTGGGACCAGTATTGAGTGACAAACTTTGTTTTGATGGAACTGTATTTTATGCAAAGAGCTAGTCTAGACCTATTAATCGGATATGGATAGTCCATGAAGATGTAAGCATGACACATGAACAGGAATAAACAAGAACCAAATCTTCTCTTTGCAAATTTAGCTATGATGCTATTTTATAATAATAGTTTTCATCTAGAGGAACATACCTTCTCAATACCAATACTGCGAAGCTGACTCAGGACCTCAGTGAAGTCAGCAGGTGGTGGACAAGAGAACTGCATGTTCTCCCCTGTATGCGGATGCTTAAACCTACATAATGCAGGGAAACATCATCAGGTTGATTATCTTTAAAATACTATTGGATCTGGAGTTAAATAAAACCCAAGTAAATATACTTTTCTTACCCAAGAGTGAATGCATGGAGGCAAGGCCTCTGTAATTTTGAAACCAATTGTGAAAGGTCACCATGGAAGCTAGAATGACTCCTAGTTCGCAGCAGTGATAGGGCCATGTTTCTGGTTCCTCCATACACTTCATCCCCTAACAGAGGAATTCCCAGGTATTTTGCATGTGCACGAATCTACTTCAGCATAGCAATTCAAGCAGAGTTAATATATATATATATATATATATTTAATGGAGGCATTTTCAATTTTTCTTTTCATTTATGCTTTTATTTTTTATAACAATGTATAATTGCATATTATGTTAATGTATCAATATGCTTCTTTTATGAAGGGAAAATTAGATATCTATCTAGTAGAGAGTTTCTAACTGCAGCATATGGGGTTGAGAAGGCTAAAGAGTTGGGTATTAATAGACGGATCATCGAGGGAGACTCAAAAACTGTGATAAAATGGTTGCAGAAAGAGGAAGGGATGACATGGCAGTTGAAGAATGATTTCCGAAGTTTTAAATGGATGTCAAGGAACATGGCAATCCAGGTGGGATGGGTTAGGAGATCTGCCAAAAGTTTGGCAAATAGTTTAGCAAAGCAAAGGGTTCAAAGATCACATGTTTTGGGCACATTTGTAATTCTGTCCCGGGTCAGCTTACTAAAGCTGATTTCCTTCACAACTTCTTGTAGTATCCTAAAGTTTTCTAATTAATGAAATCTTTTCAAAATTATTGATAAAAAAGGAACATTAGACAACATTTTCTTGTTTGCAAAAAATCCGTTCTGGTGAGTTTTATGCTTCTAACAATCATTTATTTTGGTTAGGGAATGTGAAAATTGCCAGGATTGGTTCCTCTTTTTTGGGCTCAAAATCATTTTGAGAAGTCATTCTGTAGAGGAAAAAAACTTAGCTTCACAAAAATGAACCTTTGGTTCAAAAGCTGTCCATGAAATAATGATCCTATGGAGCAAAATTTTAATCAAATACAGCTTTTTTGTCTAAAAGGGAGAAAAATTATATGCACAAGTATAACAGAAAGGGTCAGAGGGCCATCATTCATGAATCAATAAGAACCCTCTCAGATGAGAGACAGTTTTTACCCAGGTATTGGGCAAAAGGACAAGGTGTAGTATGACTGCTAACAGTTCGTTGATTACGCTGATTAATCCGGTCTGCTGTCAGTAAGAACCACTTCATGTGAGAGGCTCCTTATTAAATTAAAATGCTCTCTTTTTGACAATAACTCAGAATAGATTATTAATAGCAGACCATTATGATCAAAACCAATGGCATAGATTTTGGCTTGAAGATCCTTCAAGCAGAACCATCAAAGGGTAGGTCTCAACCTCCATGTACTGAAAATGGAGTACTCATAGTAGCATGATGTTAGGCACCAACCTGCAACCTTTTGGATTCAATTTAAATGCAATAACTCAGTACTTTAACATTATAATGTACACAAAATAGGCAGGTTGTACCTATAAGACAACTACCAAGTACCAAAGCCAAGAAAGAATACAACCATATCATTTCAAACACTAGGAACATGTCAGGATGCACTTTTTCTGCTTCCCTGGGTCTACCATAGGCAATTAAGTGTCAAACAAAAGACATGCCCTCTGCATATTCTCAAGATGCACCAAAAACTGGTGCAAATGTGAAGAATGGAAAAAGAAGTCCAGTTCTTGATGGCTTCATGTAACTACAAATTGAGGGAATCTTGTTCAGGGTCAGACCCCCAAGATCCAGAAATAAAATATTACTTAGAAGGAAGAGAAAGGTCCATTTTACCATCTTTTATGTCCATTAACAGAGTATTATCCTGTTTCTTTTCCCTAACACCCTACCAAGTTGTTAAGGGTCCGCGAATAGGATCTCATCACGGGTCGGTCCACGGGGAAAACCTCCTGTTTTCCCTTGTTCCTCCCTTTTCTTGAAGAACCTATCTTGCCGCCCTAAAGGTGATTTGTTCAAGAGATCGCCAACTCTCCTTCGCTCTCTTTCTTGACTGAAATTTTCGATGATCTTATTCCATATTCTCAGCTCCTTAAATAGGAGATACAAGAGATAAGAGTCCTCCTTGTAGGAAGACTCCTTGCTAATCTATACCACTTACAGATAAGATAGATAAGACTCCCTACTTAAGATAGATGAGACTCCCTAAGATAGATCAGACTTCCTACTAATCCTTGCTGAAAACAGATAAGACAAGATGAACTGAAAACAGATAAGATAAGATAGACTGTAACTACCTAGAATCCGATGAGAACACCAAATCACTGCTGCTGCCAGCGACGATATTTCTTCCCAATAAACGCGTCCATATCATTACTCCCCTCCTGGACTAAGAGCTTGTCCTCAAGCTCAAAACCCGGATACGTGTCTTGGAACTCAGTCAAGGGGAGCCAGGTGGCCTCGGCTGATGGCAAGCCGTCCCATTCCACCAAGACTTCGAGAGCACCTCGATTGATTCTGGAGCGAACAAGGGCCCGAGGTTGGGGGATGAGTTTGCCGTCTTTCAAGGGTGGTAAGGAGGGAACTCAGTCAGGAGGAATACCCGTAAACGGCTTGAGCAAGGAGATGTGGAAAACATCATGGATTCTATTGTGCTCTGGCAGTTCCAGCTGATATGCAACCGTACCGATCCGCCTCAAAACCTTGAAGGGTCCATAAAATTTAGGAGCTAATTTAGGAGCAGCCCTGTGTCGCAAGGAGCGTTGCCGATAGGGCTGAAGCTTCAACCACACAAACTATCCTGGGTCAAATGACAATTACTGATGATGTTGGTCATAGGCATGCTTCATGCGTAGTTGTGCCTATTGCAAGCGAAGAGAAACTTCAGCTAGAAGGGCATCGCGCTCTTGCAGGGAACGATCAATCTCCTCCAAACGGGTAGAACCGGGCTCATAGGATAACAAACGAGGAGGGTCACAGACATAGACGACCCGAAAAGGTGTCATTCCGAGGGAAGAATGATAGGTAGTGTTATAACAATACTCGGCCCAAAGAAGCCAATCAACCCACCGTCGTGGTTGATCTCCAACAAAACAATAGAGATACATTTCGATCGTATGGTTCATCACCTCCGTTTGGCCATCTGTTTGAGGATGATACGCGGAGGAAAAAGCTAAGGCGGTACCATGTAACCGAAACAATTCCTTCCAGAAGGCACTAGTAAAAACTGGATCCCTGTCGCTAACAATAGATTCCGGCAACCCATGTAAACGAAAAACATGCATAAAGAAAACATGGGCGACTGATGTAGCACTATACGGATGTGACAGAGGGATGAAATGGGCGTACTTAGAGAAGCGATCCACAACCACGTAAAGAACTGATTTCCCGCCAACCTTGGGTAGGCCCTCAATGAAATCCATGGAGATATCAGCCCAGATTTGTGCTGGAATCGAGAGGGGCTGAAGAAGGCCAGCCGGGTGTAGATTCTCCCATTTGTGTTGTTGACACGTGGAGCAATTACGAATAAAGTCCCGAATAGAAGTTTTCATACCTTGCCAATGGAAATCAGCTTGGACGCGATGCAGTGTTTTCTGAATGCCTTCATGGGTGGAGTTATGAATATTGGAGATGATGGAAGGAATTAAAGAGAAATCTGCTGGAAGATGTACCCAACCTTTGTACAACACCAGCCCGTCATGAAGGGACCAAGTGGAGTCGGCAGCTCCGGACTGAATTTTCTAAAAAGGGCCGTCCACTCCGATGATTGTGGCAGCGCCTTCTTGATGTCGTCTAACAAGGTGATTCGGGGATGGGAAATCCCACAAAGGAGCATAGTGTCTTCGTCACGCCTAGACAAAGCATCCGCTGCGCGATTTAAGGATCCCGCCTTGTAGTCTACCCGAAAGTCAAAACCAAGCAGCTCGCTAACCCAATGTTGTTGAGGAGAAGTGGTGAGTCGCTGCTCCAACAAGTACTTGAGGCTATAGTGATCAGTTTTGACGACGAATGACCTTCCCCACAAGTACGGTCTCCAGTGTTGGACTGCTATAGCTAACCCAATCAGTTCGTGTTCGTAGGCGGGTAATTTTAAATGTCGGTCAGCAAGTTTGCGGCTAAAGAAGGCAATCGGGTGCCTTTGTTGCTGTAATACGGCTCCAATACCTATTCCGGAAGCATCGCACTCGACTGTAAACTCGAGGTCAAAATTTGGCAATTGCAGAACTGGGGTGGAGAAGAGGGCATCCCTTAAATTTGCAAAAGCTGCATCGTCCCAAGTTGGTTAATGGGGCAGCCAATAGGCCATAATTTTGTACAAATTTGCGGTAGTATCCTGTCAGACCCAGGAACCTGCAAAGGGCCTTGGCGGATTGGGGTTTGGGCCATTCCTTGATTGCTTGGATTTTGGAACTGTCCACCGTGACACCTTGCCCATTGATGACATGGCCTAAGTATAGAACCTGGCGCTCTCCGAAAGAACACTTGGACCGTTTAAGGAAGAGCTTGTGTTGGCGCAGGAGCTCAAAAACAGTCCGTAGATGATGCATGTCTTCTATCCAAGATTTACTGTAAACCAAAATGTCATCAAAGAACACAAACAAATCTGCGAAGGTGGGACTGAAATACCTTGTTCATTAGAGACTGAAATGTGGATGGGGAGTTGGTGAGACCAAACAGCATAACTAAAAACTCAAAGTGGCCATGATGAGTTCTGAAGGCAGTTTTCTCTATGTCCTCGGAAGCCATTTGGACCTGAAAGTACCCCGACCTGAGGTCTAATTTTGAGAAGTACTGGGCACCATGAAGTTCATCCAACAGCTCGTCCACAATGGGAATAGGGAATTTATCCTTGACAGTTCGGTTATTGAGCTCCCTGTAGTCCACACAAAACCTCCAAGTACCATCCCGCTTTGCTACCAACAGAACCGGCGAGGAGAAGGGAGAACGGATAAGGCGGATGATCCCCTGTTTCATCATTTCAGCACACTGCTTCTCTATCTCGTCTTTCTGCAGATGTGGGTAGCGATAAGGCCGAACAACGACTGGTTCTAAACCCGTCACCAAAGGTATCCGATGATCGCACGCTCGGGAAGGAGGAAGTCCCTTGGGTCCTTGGAACACATGTAAAAAATGGGTAAGGAGCCTTTCCATATTCGTTTTATGCGTCGTTTCCCCCTGAAGCGTATGAACTTGTGGTTTTTTTGCTTCTACCCTGGTTCCCTACCGAGTAACTTGTTTCCCATTCAAGCGGAATGTCATCGTTAGGGCGCTGAAATCCCATAGGATTGGGCCTAGGGTGATGAACCATTTTACTCCAAGAACTATATCAAATTCATCCAAGGATATCACAAATAAATCAGCAGAGAAGGATTCAAATTCGACCTGTATTTGGGTGTCTTTACAGATTCTGGGACTGTGAACCCTTTCACCGTTTGCTATGGCTACTTGCAGTCTTGGTCTGATTTCCATAGGTAATTTCAACTGAAGGGCAGCTTGCTCACTTACAAAATTGTGTGCTTCCTGAATCCATGAGGATCCGTACTGGTTTCCCTGCCACCCGTGTCCGTAACTGCATAGTCTGAGAGGTCTTTATTCTGGTGATTGCGTGGAGGGAGATCTCAGGTTCGAACGATGCGGGTTCATCCTCGTCTTCCTCTTGTTCGTCCACCAGGAGGCAGGAAAGTCTCTTGCACCTGTGTCCCGCCGAATAAAGATCGTCGCAGTTGAAACACTGCCCCCTTGCCCGGCGATCTACCATCTCGGCTCTAGACAAGCGTTTAATGGGGGGTGCCACCATGCTGCTTCCCATACTGGATGCCGACCTGGGGACGTTGCTCATTTGAGGCTTCTGTTCTCGGCTAGTTGCAGAAGAAGGGGCCAGTTCACCTAACAGGTTGCTCGTCAATGGGGGCCCAAACCTGAGGAGGTAGTAGGATTTGAATTGGGTCCAACTGAGCCCGGGTTCCTCCTGTTTCAATCGATAGAACCAGAGTTGTGCCTCTTCCGTCAAGTGGAATGCAGCTAGGCTTACCTTGTCTCTATCCTTCATCCGCTGGTTGCGAAAGAACTGCTCACATCGGTATAGCCACCCCAAAGGGACTCCGGTGCCATTGTAAGAAGGGAACTCTAGTCTGCTGTACTTGGGAACGACCGCGGCTACTGAGGCGCCAACCTGTTGTTCGCCGGACAACTCCGTTAAGTCTGGTCGGCGGCTGTTTGTGGTTGCAACCCCTTCTGGATTTCTTTCCTTGTTAGAGAAATACAACTCCATCAAGCGTTGTAACTCTCGGCCATCGTCCTTGATTTCGCATACCTGTGTGTTGTTCTCCACGAGTCTGTGTTCCAGTTCGTGGACCCTGGACGTCAACTGCTCCAGATCGCCCATGACGTTTGGCTCTGATACCAAATTGTTAAGGGCCTGCGAATAGGATCTCGTCACGGGTCGGTCCACGGGGAAAACCTCTTGTTTTCCCTTGTTCCTCCCTTTTCTTGAAGAACCTATTTTGCCGCCCTAAAGGTGATTTGCTCAAGAGATCACCAACTCTCCTTTGCTCTCTTTCTTGACTGAAATTTTCGATGATCTTATTCCATATTCTCAGCTCCTTAAATAGGAGATTACAAGAGATAAGAGTCCTCCTTGTAGGAAGACTCCTTGCTAATCTATACCACTTACAGATAAGATAGATAAGACTCCCTACTTAAGATAGATCAGACTTCCTACTAATCCTTACTGAAAACAAATAAGATAAGATGAACTGAAAATAGATAAGATGGACTGTAACTAGCTAGAATCCGATGAAAACACCAAATCACTGCTGCTGCCGGCGGCGATATTTCTTCCCAATAAATGCGTCCATATCACAAGTGTAATGAAGCACAATGAAAAATAAATTAAACGAAAACTCTTCAGACTATATGGAGATAAGGTTTGGATGATGATGATGATGATGATATATGGAGATACAAAGTTTAAGAAAATAAGATCCCTACAGCGGCAGATGAGGGTAATATAATTCAATTTACTTGATGGTGTTATCTATCCTATTAAAATTCTGAATTAAAATATACAGCATTTGACTTTGACCACTTACAGTACCTGATGCGTACGCCCAGTTTCTAGCCTCCACTCAACTAGTGCAGAACCACCACCAGCAAGAACTTCAACTACCCTATACCTGACAAAATTTTTGGTTTCATGTTAGCACAGGAAGATACCTTTCTAAATCCTGAAGGAAAAGAAACCTTCATGGGAGAGGAAGGTAAAAATGTGGCCTACATTAGCAATTCATCCATAAGACTTCCTTAAAAAATAAGAAAAAGAGATCATGCCAAGGAAGCATACAAAAGGAATAGAAAGACTGATCAGGTGATAAGTAATGTTATGAGGGTACCATGACTTAGGTGCTAGGTCTGGCCTAGTGTATTTGGAACAAAGGTTGGAGGAACTCTCCTCCCAATTCTTCTATTCCCACTCTGCTTCCTTCTTAACTCCTATGGCCAGTGAGTCTCATAGCAAACCTGTTGTTCATCTAGCTTGGGCTGGTGTCTAAGAAGCCTTTTGGATTTGGGTTGTGACCTGTACAGCCTTACTCACGCAGTTGCTGACCTTTTACTAAAATAGCTTTCCCAAGAGCTAACATAACTATTTGATTTTATGGTACTTCCAAGCATGGTTTAAAATGTCCATCTATTTCCTACTATTTCCACGACATATTTCCATTTGAATGGGTACCAACATGAAATATTACTAGAATCAACATATCCCCCAACAAAATCTACTGGTACTAAGTCAAGTACAAGAGATAGTACCATAAGTTGGTGACAATATTTTAGTGACAGTGTTATTGCCCACCTAATGGACATGATTACCACTTTGAGCCAGCTCAAAATGCTTTCAAACATGTAGCTTGTTGTAAGGCTTGAGTGTTCCTTGTAATTGATGTTAGTGGGACAGTTTCAGTTACTAGTCCTTTCTTTCTTTCTTTTCTTATTGTAGGATATGCCGCCAGGAGCATACTTGTAATTTTGCCTTTTTTATAAAGATTAATATAAATAGAAAACTAGCAGCTAGACCTGTTCATGGGCCGGGTGGCCCGAGGGGCCGGCCCGGCCCGGCCTGACCCCCAGACGGGCTTGAACAGGCTTTTTGGCCCGCGGACTTAACCTCAGGCCAAAAAGCCCGGCCCGCATAAAATTCGAGTCGGGCTCGGGCTTTGCCAAAATAGCCCGGCCCGAGCCCGGCCCAGCCCGACCTATAGTTAAACCTAAGTAAACCCGGCCCGACCTATAGTTAAACCTAAGTAAAAACCCTACGTGATGTCCATTTCAATAAATTTTTTGATTTGAGAATGTTGTTGATTCACTTGTAGGCCCATTGTTCATTTAAATAGGGAAAAAAAACATCTAAATTAAAATAGAAAATGTCCATTTGAATAGGGAAAAATTCGAATTTCTTTTATTAGGTTGTGCTTCAGGCTCGGGCTCGGGCCCAAGTTGTAGGCCCGTTGGTCGGGCCGGGCTCGGGCCCAAGTTGTAGGCCCGTTGGTCGGGCCGGGCTCGGGCTCAGGCCTAACATTTTTCTGTTAATAAAGAGTCAAAGTCAGGCCCGGCCCGGCCCATGAACAGGTCTACTGGCAGCTGCCAATACTGAGTTTTTGCCTTTCCTTTCTATCATTTGTACCTCTCTCTCTCTCTCTCAATCATCACAAGAAACTACATGGTATCAGAGCGGAATTTCTGGGCTGGAGAAGACCTACGATCCTAGCATCAGTCTTTCCGAAGGGGATTGGACGTGACTACTTTTGTTTCAGAAGGAAAAGGAGAAAAAAACCTAGCGGCGGCTTGTGTTTTTTAATTCTCTCTGGTGACTGTGCTTGTAGAAACCCTAGTAAGTCCTGCGGTTGTACTTCTGCTGAAACCCTAGTGGCTCCATGCGATAGTTACTGAAAACCCTAGCTGTGTCTGGCCGTGGGATGGTGCTGGTCTGCTGAAACCCTAATCGAAGGAGGGTGTTGATGGTGCAATGAAACCCTAGCAGGTTCTGATCTAGTGTTGAACAGGTGTGGTTTTGTTTCAGTTTCTCTCAGTATCCTTTATCCAATGGTACGTAGGGCTTAGGCCTTGATTATATGATTACTAGTTTGAATAATTGGATGGTTAGAGTGGGGGAACCACATTCGGATTGACAGTAATGTCTGTATTGGTGGTGCTGAACCGATGATTGGACTCTTTATTGTTCTGTTTGGACGTTGTAGTGACTGATCTCTCATTCTCAGCAGTAGTTCTTGTGCTCTCAGCAATATTGAATAGCTTGTTGCTCACGTCCTAGGAGTAAACCCTGAGTTGCCACAATCCAGTTGTGGCGGCTGTGCTGTTAGGTGGCATTTGGACTGGTTGGTTGTAATTTTCAATGGCAAGTCAGGAACTGACCTCACTGGGAAACACCTCAACCCGCAACACAGCAAGTATGGGAGGTGAAACCATGGTCTTTCTCGTGCCAATCACCCCCTTGAATGGTCTGAACTACCTGGAGTGGGCTAAGAGTGTAAAACTCTATGTAACAGCAAGGGGTAAGGCCGGTTACATCAATGGAAGTGTGAAAGAACCTAAGGGTGATACAGCTGAACATGATAGGTGGGACCAAGAAAACAGTATGGTGATGTCTTGGCTCCTTGCAGCTATGGAACCTGATGTGAAGAAGAATTTTATGTGGGTAGACACCGCCAGTGAGATCTGGGAACAGGCCAGAAGTACCTACTCAGAGCAAAGGCATTATGCCAAGATTTACCAACTACAAACTGAGTCTTCTACCTGTAAACAGGGAAACCGTACCTTGTCCTCATATTATTCGGCTCTTACCTCCATATGGAAAGAGTTGGACCATTATCAGGCCATAGAGTGGAAGCACGATGATGATGCTAAGGCCTACAGGAAGCTGATCTCTCAGCAACGAGTGTTTGCTTTCTTGTTAGGGCTGAACCCTGTATATGAACCATTAAGGGTGCAGATTCTAGGAAGCAAAGAATTGCCTACAGTACATGAAGTATACTCCCTTGTCCAATCTGAAGAAAGCAGGCGGAGTGTGATGGTTACAGCCGAGGGGGAGCAACAAATTGCCTTGGCTGCGGTGAATAACAGTCCAACAGAGAAGAAAGGTGATCCTAAGAAGGCAGATGATAAAGATAAACTCTTTTGTACCCAATGTAGAAGGTCACGACATACACGTGACACCTGTTGGGACATCCACGGGAAACCCAAGTGGGCAGCAAAGAATTAAGAACAGGGTAAAGGTCACGTGAAAAGAACGAGTGCAGCACATGTGGCAACCCAAGACACTCAGGTTGCCGGTAGTACCCGGGACTGTCCTAATAAACCTGACCCCAAGGAGGATATAATGATTTCATTCAGGGAGCATCTAGAATCTTATGGTAGGGCATTGCGGCAAGTGGATAGCTCAGTCACTAGTACTCCCTCTACCTCCTTTGCATCCACTTCAGGTAATGTGGCTTCTGCATTCCATGTCACTCCCACAGATTCCCCTTGGATTATTGATTCAAGGGCCTCAAATCACATGACCGGTAAGCCTAACCTATTCCATTCTTATAGCCTTTTGTCAGGAAAGGATAGAGTGAGACTTGCAAATGGTTCCTTCTCTTCCATTGCAGGTCAAGGATCGATATCCCTTCCCCATGGCCTTAACCTGAATTGTGTTTTGCATGTCCCTCAACTTCCCATAAATTTGCTTTCAATTAGTAGCATTACAAGTTCTTTAAACTGTAGTGTAACCTTTTTTGCTGATTCATGTGTTTTTCAGGACCTAACTTCTAGGAGGACGATTGGTAGAGGAAGCCTGGTGGACGGTCTCTACATTCTCGACAACAAAGCTGGTCTTTCTGTGTCATCCTCAGAGTCACATAGTCAGTCAAATAAGAGTCAACTTTTGTTGTGGCACAGTCGTTTAGGTCATGTTTCTTTTGAAGTAATAAAATGTTTGTTTCCACTTTTATTTAAGTCGTGTTCAGTGTCAGAGTTCATGTGTCAAACGTGTCAGTTGAGTAAACAATGTAGACCAACCTTTCATTCCAACAATAAAAGATCAAATGTTCCTTTTCATATTGTGTATTCTAATGTATGGGGGCCTACAAATGTAACCTCTGAGGGTGGATATCAATATTTTATTACACTGATTGATGATTACTCTCGCTATACATGGGTAATCCCTATGCATAGCAGAGACGAGGTTCCAAAGATTGTGCAAGACTTCCAGAGGATGGTGTTTACACAGTTCCATGTTGAAATACAGATCTTCCAATCCAATAATGCGAAGGAATACTTCCATGGGGAGCTAAATGAGTTCTTCGCCTCCCATGGGTCTATTCATAGAAGCTCATCCAGAACACCACAACAAAATGGGGTTGCAGAAAGAAAAAACAGACACCTCCTTGAGATAGCCCGCGTGATGATGTTCCACATGAGAGTCTTACAACTGTGTATGTCATCAACCGCATGCCCTCTAGAGTATTAAATTACATGGCCCCTAATCAGTTACTGTACCATCAATCACCTTTATTTTCCATCCCCATGAGAGTCTTTGGTTGTCGGGCCTTTGTCCACGATTTGTCTCCATCCAGAGGTAAGTTAGACCCTCGGTCCATTCCTTGTGTCTTCCTAGGGTACCCATCCTCTCAAAAGGGGTATCGGTGTTTTGATCCAGTCAGTCGTAAATATTTTGTGTCTATGGATGTGTCCTTTGAGTCTAAGCTAGTTTATGCACTCTCTTAAGAAGCCACACATGGAGGCAGCAAAGAGAGTCCTTAGATACCTGAAGAAACATCCAGGAACAGGGTTACTACTTAGTAAACACAATCACCTGAAGGTGGAAGTCTTTACAGATGCTGATTGGGCAGGAGCAGTGGATGATAGAAAGTCCACTAGTGGGTATTGCACATTTGTGGGAGGAAATCTGGTGACCTAGAAGAGCAAGAAGCAAAGTGTGGTAGCAAGATCAAGTGCAGAAGCTGAGTAGAGCTATGGCACATGGGGTGGCTGAAGTCCTTTGGCTAAAGAACCTCCTAGGTGAGCTTGGAGTTGTTGTTCATAATCCTATGTCTCTTTATTCTGACAACAAGGCTGCAATAAACATCGCCAGCAACCCGGTACTACATGAGAGGACTAAGCATATTGAGGTGAATAAGCACTTCATAAGAGAAAAACTGGAAAAAAGGGAAATTTGTATCCCTTATGTCAACACCAAGGAACAACTTGCTGATGTCCTCACAAAAGGACTTCCGTGTTTGAGGCACAATGAGCTATGTGACAAGCTGGGCATGATAGACATTTCAGCCCAACTTGAGGGGGAGTGTTGTAAGGCTTGAGTGTTCCTTGTAATTGATGTTAGTGGAACAGTTTCAGTTACTAGTCCTTTCTTTCTTTCTTTTCTTATTGTTCTTATTCTAGGATATGCCACCAGGGGCATACTTGTAATTTTGCCTTTTTTATAAAGATTAATATAAATAGAAAACTGGCAGTTGCCAATACTGAGTTTTTGCCTTTCCTTTCTATCATTCGTACCTCTCTCGCTCTCTCTCTCAATCATCACAAGAAACTACATAGCTAAATTTTAGTTTTTATTGTTAAATTAGTCGGTAAATCTATTAGAACCATTGCACTTTCTATGAATTCAAATTTTGCTTGAACTCACTATATCATGTAGTTTTGACTCAAAGTTTTACAGAACAACATCATAGCTTATTATTTCACCTTTTAACTTAGTTTCTTAGCTTTGTTTGATTGTTTGGAACAAGATAACAATTTAAAAGGGTCTACCTGTGCATCTTTTATCATTGCATAAAATAGCATTCTATATTTTTGCATATTCAACAATGTTTCCACCATGTCTATATTTTTTACAATATTTCCATATGACATTTTCAACATATACTTCATATATTTGGATGTTCAATATCTACGCCAACACTAACATTTTAAACCTGGTTCTGCACTGAGGTCACCTTAGGTTATCTCTTTTCCACAAGAAATGATCTTATCTGAACCCAAAGGGTGACCACATTTCAAGCCAATTCTCTATACCGAAAAGTGAAGCTTGGAAAATGAAGCAATCCCTTTGGTGAATCCCCTTTATGGGGGTGGTGGGTTGGGAAGGGCAAGCAAGGAAGCAATAGCCCAATTCACGTAAAGGAACGTGAAAGCTACTGTCCTAACTAAACCCTATGTTTTTTTGCTCCTTTTGCTGATTCTTTAAGACAATGAAGGAGGGTTTTTTTTCTCTAGACATGAGAGCCTAGATCAGTTACAAAGCAAGTACGCCTAGCTCTGTTTAAGTTGTGTGCTTCAGAGACAAAGACAAAATTTAACATAACATTAAGGGTGTACAGTGGTTCTTTTGTCTTTCAAACATGTTATCAAGGAGCATGCATTCCATTTATCAGAGCAGCATAGTTCAATCATTAGTGTCAATAAAATATTATAGATGGCCATGTAATATCACATTAAAGACTTTTCAAAATAATACAATGTTATGCAATCCAATGCCTCTCATATCAGTTTGACAAATATGATATTCTGCAATTATCCCTTGGTTATAAGATGTATTGGCTTTAAAATTCTAAGCTAAATTGCATATGACAGAATCCAGGAGTTCACCATTCAGATGGTAACAAAGCCAAGTTATTGTATCAGATAAAATTTTAAGTTTGCAAATTATCAAAAATAGGGATTATTTGCAATGTGGCAACAGAACTAATAAATAATTGGCCATGCACTTTCAAGGTGGTGACTAGCTGGAGAAACTACTTGCATAATCAATAGTAAATAAATCCTGGATTTCCAATTAGCAGAATAGCACCTGATCCGGTTGGAAATATGACCTCTACTTCTTAGCACATTTATAATAAGAAAAAATACCTCAACTGCAAGGTATGCATACTTCTAAAATCATGTTTAGAACATCCGACAAACAAACTAGGTGCATCAATAAATACTGGTTTTTCTTTATTGCTAATATGATACCAAAGAAAAGAACAAAGAAGCATGAATCACCTACTAGCAGCATGACGGGCCTGTCTAGAGCTATTAGGGCTAGGCACAGCAGCCATCCGAATCCGGTTACTTAAATCACGACCTATTGGGACCTCGATACGCCCAGAATTTAAGGATGGAACACCACAAGTGAGACTTAAGTATATCCTATTAATGGTATGTAGTTTGAATTGTTCAGACAAATGAGCATGAGAATGCTCATCCTGCCATAACGATGAAAACAATGTTTTAGATGACAGAGAAATTTGGTGAGCAGATTGCAAATCTAGAAGCAGAACCTGAAATTAGATAAGATTTTACTACCATATGCTGGAAGTCACCTTTGCAACAACAAGCAATCCACTAGTTCCTTTGTCCAGTCTGTGCACTATGCCAGGACGAACAGAAACTTCACATATGTTGGAAGTTACCTCTTCCATGGAACCTTGTGTGGAAGAAAAGATATCTGACTCATCATCAGAAATATCATCTGTCTCAGAAAGAACCTTGCTATTTGTCAATGCAACCATGGGAAGACTGCAGTGATGAAGAATGCCATTTACAAGAGTACCATTAGCATTGCCTGGTGCTGGATGAACAACCTACATCATGTAATGGAATGGTGAAAAGAAATCAGGGAAAACACTAGATTGAGAAATCATTTTCTATTGGTTAAGGCTGCATCTGGATCATCATGAAAATTGAGGGTTAAAAGAGTGGAGAATTCCATTCCTGATCAATTTTGGGGGGATTTAAATGATGCCCCATGCCTCCCACAACCACCATCAAGAAACAGGAAAAAAGGACAACTTCAAATCACTCAAATTTGTGGAACTGGATTTCTGGATCCACTTATTAAATGTTGGAATTAAACTGTGTCCTGAAACTTGCTTTTTTGGACATGATGATAAAACTTACATATTATTATTATTTCTTTTCTGGGGGTACATTTTCGTAAGTATCCAAACATGGTATGAAGTTGGGATAATTTCTCAATTAAATCAAGCTTCCGATCAGTAAGTTGGTCAAATAATGTCAAACAGAAAGAAACAAAAGCTCAAATCCGAAATGTAAATGGATCAGATCAGATAAGTTGAGTAAAAGTATCACCATATGTGCAGGTTTGTTTACAACAAGAACGCTCTCATCTTCATAAACTATATCCAGAGGAATATCTTCTGGTTCAGCCCTCAATGGCTGCAACTCTTTAATCGTGCAATTAACTTTATCCCCCGCTCTGATAACATGTGAAACCTGCTCAAATATATAGAATTACCCAATATGGTACAATTCAGAAATCCAGATGCAAAACCCAACAGAAGAAAACAGATTTATTTACATAAAACCGAGCATTTGAACTCAGAAGATCGCTTCCTTACATAAGCCACCGTAGGTGTTTAAAACGTTCATAAAATCGAAACTTTCACATTAATGTATGTCTTATTCCTCGTCGTGTCTACGCAAAATAAATATTATTACTAAACTTTCACGAGTCTGTCGGAACAGACAGGTCTCCGGTCTCCACTACTAGAAATGCAGCTCCGTCAGGTAGAAGTAAAGCAGGAGGTTCAAATAACCCAAAACAAAATATAAATCCTCCAACAGAGAGTACAAGACGGGTCTACATTGGTTACCTTATCGATTATCCGGCCATTAACGCTAACGAGCCCCGATTTTATACTGGATTGAACGCGAGCTCTACTGATACCAGGGATGCGAGAGGAAATCCAGGAATCGATCCTCGACTTTACTGAACTAATCTCGACAGTGTCTTCTAAACATACGCCGGCGAAATTGCCCCTCCGGTTTTGAGGTTCCGAAGACTGATAATCAGAAGCCGACTCTCCGGTTGAAGAAAAGGAACAATTGAGGACTCTAAAGAATCTAGAAGTGGAAGCTCTAGGGCTCCGATGCAAGAGGTAGAAAGAGGATGAATTGTACAGAGAGTTCGCTGAAGGAACGGAAGAGTAGGAGGGTGGGAGCATCTTCTTCGCTTCGTGTGCTCAGTTGTAAAACCCGTGCTGCTCGTTTCAAGCTTGGGATCGACAAGGTAATTTCGTAATATTGGAGATTTTAAATGGTATTTATGTTGGTCAATTGGCATTGGGGTGGCAATTTATCGGGCCGGGCCTAAGCTTAACTCAGGACATAAACCATACCCGGCCCATCTTATCCCATCCTAACCTGGTAGGGCCGTAAACGGTATCCATTTGACCCACGACCCACTGACCAGGTCGCTGGATCACTAACTAAAATCACAAATTTGTGCAGGCAAATGGTTCAATAGTGAAATAGACCTAAAATTCTGGTTGGGTGAGAGATCAAACTGATCCAACTATCGGTTCGACCGTGGGTTGAAAATTCTGGCAGACTAGTTTAAACCATTTTGTCTTTCCGGCATCATAGATTTTTCCTTTTATTTTTGGGGTTTTTATTGTTTAGTTCACCTCAGAAATTTGAAATTACAGCCCCCTTCCTAGTTTACTAGTAGCCCCCCACCTATAAATTGCATCATGCCCATGGATTTGGCATCGATCCATGGTTAGGATTCATCCCACCTATACGATGGGGCTCAGATTTCTGCTGTGGACTGAACAATAAAAACCCCAAAAATTTTTAGCCCGTTAAGCCAACGCGTGAACAGATCTAAGACTGTGTTTGATTTAAAAGAAAAGCCAAGGGAAGGAAGGAAAAGGTAAAAAACCTATACAAGCCAAGTTTGGATTTCGCCCTTACAAAACTGTCCTCACAGCCTTTAGCCTTTGGCAGCCGTGCATTAGAAACATCTTCATACTTCTATGTTTTTATTTGCAGGGAGATATTCCCAATGCATCAACCACCAATAAGACCATAGAACAGAAACTTCCAGCCCCTTTAAAGCCAAAATAAAATTAAGAGAGTCAGAATATATGCATACCACAGTACCATCAACTTTCGGATTTACTCCTTAGGCTGAGTGTAAATACAAATTTATAGAGTGCAAAACAAAAATATCTAATTCATATGAGTGCAAAGTGGTTCAAGATTTACACACCTACTTTGCACTCAGCTCATTTGTTTTCAAAGATGCAAATAAGAATACAATTTTTGTGGATGTTTGGCATTTTCATCAATACAAATAGTGTTCCAACTACTCCTGCCATTAAACAAATATAAAAAATAACAGATTAATTAATAATTATAAAAAATAAAAGCCAGGCAGAGCTGAACTGGCTAAACTAAACGACTTATTGAAGTATGAGACAAACTCCCTGGCCCTGTTGCAAATGGGGATTGATGTGAACAGCAGAGTGCAAACATCAGACAACAGTAGAGTGCAAACATAAGACAGATCAATGGATTCAATGGATTGCAATGGTTTGGGTTGGATTCAAAATTATGAAGTTAGACTAGCCACACAGCTATATCAATATACAGATATAGCATTAGCTTAGGAAACCATCCAAACTAAGATAGATCGAGCTGTGTGGCTAACTGCATGCATTCAACGTTAAGCAGGGCCCCAATTTAGGGGCTGATGTCTAGTAGACAGATAAATGAACAGTATTTAATAAAATTTTACCTCCAATCGCCATAACCTCTGTGCAAGGATCTCCTTAAATTTGATCGAATCTTCTTTCTTCTTCCTTGAATCGAACCCCGTCAGTCTTTGATTCCTTGCTTCGGATTGATACAGTCAAGCTCACCAATTATAGTTGGTGATTCACGAAAACTGTAATATCCCCTTAGAACTCTATTCGATCTCTCTTGTGTGTTAACTCTTTAGTTCAATGCTGATAGGGAGCACTCTTTTTCTCTTTCATGGGAGAGTTGAATGAGAGTGGAGCTTGAAAGAGAAAAGCCAAGAGGGATCACACGCCTAGGGGAGATGGGTCCTATCTCTAGTCATTCTCTTAGGCAATCTTCCTATTAAAGATCTTTCCTAATTAGAGGGAATTCAATTCCCATAATTTCTGTCAATCAATCAGTCCCATGTTTTCCAAAATTGTAAATGGGACATTTAAAATTTAAATTTGAATCTCATAAATCCCTTAATTTTTGGAGCTGTTTTATTAGGAAATTGTTTAAATCCAATACCCTCATAAATGAGCTTTAATTAGGGTGATTGGATTTGGAGCAATTCAATCTGGATTGTGGCCACCATGATGGGTCACAATCTAGGTCCTACCCAATGGGTAATTTTTCTAACAATCTCCCACTTGGCTCGAAAGGTGGCCATAGAGAAAGTTACATGTATATATATACTAACAATTGGCTTGATCAAGGCCAATGAATGTGTAAGTATACACTTTGAACCAAACCACTTAGGTAATTGCTAGCATAATGTAAATCATGGCGGTACCCTTGGATCATCCAAGTTTCTTTCCATGTATTATACAATTATGCATCACAACTCTCAGTGTATGGACTTTGTTGTATTTCCTATTTATAGCATGTCATCTCATATATGTGCACAATACGACAGTTCACGAGACATCTGCAAATATAGGAGGCACCAACATGTGTCATGGAATTAAACTGCATTCATCCAACGAACTGATAATACCCATGTTTTGCACATGGTTTTGATAAATCACTGGGGGCAACCCCTTAGTCATGGGGTCTGCTAACATTTTGTCAATTTTGGTATATTGGATGTCTATCTTGCCTTCTTGTATTCTGTCCCTTACTACGAAGTACTTCAAATCTATGTACTTGCTTTGGTTACTGCTCTTGTTATTTCTAGAGAAAAACACAACTGTTACATTATCGTAGTAAAGTTGTATTGGTTTATCTACATAGTCCAATACAAGGGCACCCAGGCCGATAATAAAGTTTTTCAGCCACATTGCATGTGATGTAGCATCATGGCACCCAATGAATTTTGCTTCCATCGTGGAGGACGCTCTCAACTTTTGCTTGCTGCTCCTCCAAGAAATCTCTCCTCCAGCAAGTAGAAATATATACCCTGATGTGGGCTTTCTGGTGTCTGGGCAACCACCATAATCTGAATCAGTGTATCCACATAGATTCAATTTGTCCCCTTTCTTGTATGTGAGAACATACTATTTGGTTCCTTGCAGATACCTGAGCACTTTTTTAACATATTTCCAATGTTCCCTACTTGGGTTGCTTTGAAAGCTACCCAGTACTCCCACTACAAACACAATGTCAGGTCTTGTGCAAACCTGTGCATACATAAGGTTGCCAACGGTTGGTGCATAAGGAACTTTATCCATGTCCTCCTTTTCATATTCAGTTTTAGGACAACTTTCACTACTAAGCTTATATCCTTTGTGAATGGGAACTACACTTGATGTACAGTTTTCCATCCCAAAGCGTTCTAAGACCCTTTGAATGTAGGCCTTTTGGGATAACCCCAAAATTTTACAGGCTCTATCTCTTAGGATCTCAATTCCTAGGACATAAGAAGCTTCTCCCATGTCCTTCATGTTAAATTTTTGTTTCAGAAATTCTTTTGTCTGGTGCAACAAGCTTATGTCCCTACTGGCTAACAAGATGTCATCAACATATAACACCAGTAGGACGAAACTACTTCCACTGACCTTGTGGTATATATATTGATCCATTGCATTTTCTTTGTATCTGAAGGATGTAATTACATTGTAGAACTTGTAGTACCATTGGCGGGAGGCCTTTTTCAATCCATAGATTGCCTTCTTTAATCTACAAACCATATGTTCCCTACCCTCGGCTTTAAATCCTTCGGGTTGTTCCATGTACATTTCTTCTTCTAGCTCACCATTCAGAAAGGTTGTTTTCACATCCATTTGATGTAGCTCCATGTCATATTGAGCTACTAATGTCATGATTATTTTGAATGAATCTTTTTTAGAGATTGGAGAAAAAGTCTCATTGTAGTCAACTCCTTTTTCAGTATTGTACCCTTTGGCCACTAGTCTTGCTTTGTACCTCTCAATTTCACCATTAGGTGCCCTTTTAGTCTTAAATATCCACTTGCATGGAATTGTTTTGGCACCTATCAGTAGTGGTACTACATCCTATACAACATTAGTGACCATGGAGTCAATTTCACTTTTCATGGCTTTAAGCCAAAGTGCGGAGTTACAACTTTCCATGGCTTCTCTGACTGTGACCAGGTCTATAAAAGGACCCAAATTAAACTCAGTTTCTTGAAGGTATGCATAATCGGAGGATGCATGCGGTGCTTTTTCTAATTCGAGTTGATCTCCTAAGAAGCATCAACGCCTCTGTGCTCACTACAACTGATGGTATTTCCTCCGTAAGTTCTTCTTGATGAGCAACTATTGCCTCCACTTCAGTAGTTTGTTCTATTGACGGTTGTTCTTCTTGTACTACAACAGAGTTTATAGGCTGAACAATGTTGAGAGGCCTATAAGTGTTTTGAACTTCTCTAATATCAATGCTTTGGAGATTCTCCCTTTTCTCCAAGAGGTCCTTTAAAAACTTTGCATTTCTTGCTTCTACAATTCTTGGGGAATTATTTGGACAATAGAACCTGAGCCCTTTGGATCTTTCAACGTACCCTACAAAATGTACGCTAATGGTTGTAGGGTATAATTTCCCTAACTATGGGTTGTATACCCTTAGTTCATCTTTGCAACCCCAAATGTGTACGTGATTTAAACTAGGTTTCTTTCCAACCCATAACTTAAATGGAGTTTTTGGTACCAATTTAGTTGGTACTCTATTTAATACGTATACCGTGGTTTTCAGAGCTTCTCCCCACAAGCTTATGGGCAAGATGGAGTCACTCATCCTGCTCCTCACCATGTCCATAAGGGTTATGTTTCTTCTCTCAGTTACACCATTTTGATCTAGTGATCCGGGCATGGTGTATTGTACGACTATTTCATGTTCTCTTTAGAACAACACAAAGGGTCCCGGACTTTGTCCCAAGTCCGTATGCCTCCCATAATACTCTCCTTCTCTATAAAACCGGACCAATTTTATTATGTCTCCGATCTGCTTTTCTACTTCTACCTTGAAAATCTTAAACGCCTGCAAGGCTTCAGACTTTTCATGAAGTAGGTATATGTACATATACCTTGAGTAGTCATCAATAAATGTTACAAAATATCTTTGACCACTCAAGCAGGGAATAGGGAGTAGTCCACATATGTCTGTGTGAATCAAAGCTAGTCTCGCTTCACTTTTCGTGGCTTTCTTTCCTTTCTTGTTGATTTACTTTCCTTTAATGCAATTAACACAGGTAGGAAAGTTCTCAAGGCTCATGTTATCGAGAATTTCATCTTTCATGAGTCTTTTAAGGCAGCCAACTGAAATGTGACCCAATCTTCTATGCCACAAGAATAAGGAGTTTTCTATTGTTGAATTCCTTTTCGTTCTAACAGTATAGGACATATATTTGTCCAAATCTGATGAATAGTTCAATTTGTACAAATTATCAATCAAATCACCAAAACCAATGAATCTGGATGAATAAAATATCTCTAACTTTGAATCAAAGAAATTAAGTCTATATCCATCAAGTACTAGTTTAGAAATGGAAATCAAGTTCCTGGAGAATCCAGGCACACATACCACATTGTTTAAAATCAATTTATAACTGGTACTTAAAATTATTTCAAAAACTCCTATGGCTTCTACTGCCACTTTATTTCCATCTCCTAGAAAAATGAATTGTTCATTCATTCGGCTTTGATTTCCTCGTCCTTCGCAGTCCCTGCATGGTGTTAACAATATGGGTTGTTGCACCTGAATCAATCCACCATGAATTATAGCAGGATTTAACAAAATTAGATTCACATACTAAGGAAGGATTAGTACCCGAGTCTTTCCCTTTCAGACCTTTCTTCTTTTCCGGCCAACTCTTAAACCTTGTGCAGTCACTTCAAAAATGGCCCTTCTTCTTACAAAAGAAACAAGTGGGCTCGCTCTTCGGTTTACCTCTAGCATTTTTATGCCCCTTGTTCTTCTGTGCAGGACCTTTCTTTTTCTTGTCACCTTTTATAACAAGATTGGCAGTTTCCAACCTTTATTGTTTGAGTCTTTCTTCCTCCTATACACACATGGTTAGGAGTCTATTGAAGTTCCAGGGTTCCTTCTGAGTATTGTATGATACCTTAAATGGTTCATACTCAGAAGGCAAGGAGGTAAGTATGAAGGTGACTAAAAAGGGATCTGTGACAGTCACACCTAGGCTATTGAGCTTGTTGCTTATGTCCTTCATTTCCAGAATATGGTCTCT